>NC_064304.1:8850401-8885961 GCF_023373825.1 Bactrocera dorsalis | reverse complement strand
ATCAGAGGAATGCTATTAAGTAATAATCTTTGAACGTATTTTCTTTTAATTCTATCGACATTTGCACTAATTCAAGACCAACAATAGACTAATTACGAGTCAAAGCTGTTTTGTCATTTAAGAATTAGAATTTTTTCCTGGATTTACGGCACAGAACTCAATTTCGTTTAACGGCTTCAACTGCAAGTAAGGCAACACACTATTATTCATAACTACCGTTACTGCCTTCCTGCGGCATCACCATTACACAGCAGAAAAAAGTGTGTATGAAGAACAACAAACCATTTTCGCATTGGTGGGCTGGATTTACTGTGCTCAAACGCATGTGTGGTTACGGATTTTCGATTTATTTGATTTAAGGATTTATACATATCGCTCTTTTGCTGCAACACCGGCATAAATAAAAAAACGTGATTTTTGAGTTAATGCTGCAGAATTGTTCGTTATATCATACTTCATGTTGAGTGAAAAATTCATATGAATACCTCTAATATGCTGCGCTTGAGAAGAAAATATATTTGCTGTTTTCCGTGTAAGGTTGGAGTCAGTTGAAAACTTTTAACGCGTTTTCTGGAAAATCGATTTTTTTGACTTATGCCAACAATACACATAAGCAAACAAACAGATATATATATATATATATGTGGGAATCTATTGTGAATGGGCATAAGAAGAAGACGAAGACCAGATAAAAACGGCAAGAAGAGTTACAGTTGAACAGCGACAGCAAAAGTGAAAAGACGTGCCACTGGGTTTCACAACCATTAGAGATTACCTTTGTTATCTGAACGTATTGTATAATCAATGAACATATTATATAATCAATGAATCTATTTTATAATCAATAAACCTACATTTTATAATCAATAAATCTATTTGATAATCAATAAACCTACATTTTGGGGGCTCGCCCGTGTTTGTGTTCGTGTTTGTGTTTGTGTAGAAAAATGGCTTGCTTGAACGATATAATCAGTGGAAATCTGCGTTTGTGCAAAAAACCAAGCATAGTGGCTTTACATAAATTTGTGTTCGGGTGCGACGGTGACCGAAACAATCGAAAGCGGTTGCGCGAGTTCATTGGTTTTGGTTTCGCCGAGCAGAGCGCGGAGCATGTCGCAAAAATGAAATACGTTGAAAACAATTTAACGCAAGCAGATCTGGTATCGATTTGCAACGTCTTGGGCATGAGGCATAATGGTGAGCAGTTGGCTGATGATATTTTCCGCAACTTGCAGGAGGGCAATTTGTTGAAATACGACGTAAACGACGATGCTTCAAATGACGAGTCGGATGACGAAACCGACAACGAGGCATACGAAGACGTAAGAAGCGCAAATCACTCAGTCACACCACCAAACCAACGTTCAACATCGAAAAGGCCGCAAGCGCAAGACAGAGCAACACGTTATAGCGCAAGCGTCATCGACGACAGAGGCGACAGCGTTAGACGAGAACGTTGTGAGCAGAGCGAAATGACGACGGCACGCTTTGCAACAAACTTTCGCGACGTGGAAGACAGCATTCGTAATTTTGATGGTACTAATTCTATGCCTATTGAAGTGTGGGTAAACGAATACGAAGAACAATCCGAATTAATGCGATGGGACGATTTTCAGAAGTTTATTTTCGCAAAAAAGGCATTAAAGGGAATTGCGAAATTATTTGTAGCAAGCGAACGAGGATTGAATTCATGGAACGCGTTGAAAGCAGCGCTGCTAACAGAATTCAAGTCTACTGTAAACAGCAAGCAGATACACGAATTGCTCGCACAGAGCAAACGAGGTAAAGCCGAAGATGTTTTTGAATTTTTTTATCGGTTGAAAGACATTTCGTCAAGAGGCCATATTGACGACGATGCTCTAATGCAGTATGTGATAGACGGAATAGACGGTAAAGCAACAAATAAAACGATTTTGTATAATGCAAAAAATTTGACTGAATTCAAAGAAAAATTGAGAGTGTACAAAATAATGAGCGAAAAAGAGAAGAGTGAAACTATAGTGCGTGTAGAAGACAATTCAAAGAAGAAGTTAAAAGAATTTCTATGTTTTAATTGTGGTGAAAAGGGACACGTATCGAAGAATTGCCAAAATAAATAAAAGGGTAGAAAGTGTTTTGATTGTAACTCGTACGGCCATATTGCAAAAAATTGCAATACAAAGAAAACAAGTGACCCAGTGAGAAAAGTAAACACGATTGATGCAAAGAGCAATATAATGCATAAGACGGTAAACATTGGTGGTTGTAATTACTTGGCTCTGTTTGATACAGGCAGTAGTGCAAATATTATGAGCAGTGAAATTTATAATAAACTAATTAATCCACGGTTAAACAAGTGTTCAGTACAATTGACAGGTTTTGGCAAATCAACTAGTGTTAAGCCGTTTGGTCAATTAATGCAAACCATTGTAGTAGACAATGAAAAATTTGACTTACTTTTTTATGTTGTGCATGCAAATCACCTTGATGTAAATGTAATAATTGGTGCGGATTTTTGTTTAAAGGCCGAAATATTAATAAATCCATCTGGCTTAAAGATAAAAAAACTTTTAGATACAAGTGAACATGAAGAACTGTCAGTGCTTAATATTGACGTGGCTGATAAGAAAGAGTGTATTGATATAGGCGATACGGTGAGTCCATCGGCCAAGCAGGAAGTGTTTGAACTTATTTCAAATTATAAACCCTTAAAATCGAAAACAACAAACATTGAAATGCGTATTATTTTAAAAGACGATTTACCAATATTTTCGCGACCACGTAGAATGGCGTTATCTGAACAAGATATCGTTGACGATCAAATCGACGAGTGGCTAAAAAACGATATAATTGAAGAATCGAACTCTGAGTTTACTAGCCCGATAGTTCTTATTAAAAAACGTGATGGTTCTCCGCGACTTTGCGTGGACTTTCGAAGAATCAATAAGGTAATTGTTAAAGATCGTTTCCCTTTACCATTAATAGAAGACCAGTTAGACAGACTACAAGAGGCAAGAGTATTTAGTACTATTGACCTCAAAAACGGGTTTTTCCACGTGCCGGTTGCAGAGTCAAGCCGAAAGTATACGTCGTTTGTTACGCAAAACGGCCAATATCAATTTCTGAGGGTGCCGTTTGGGCTGTCAAATTCACCAGGCGTGTTTCAACGACATGTAAATGCTATTTTCAGGCATCTGTCGCGTAAAGGTATTGCTTTGCCTTACGTTGACGATGTTATTATACCTTCTAAAGACGAAAACGAAGCTGTACAAAATCTCAAAGAAGTCATCAACGTATGTAAAGGACTATGGCTTAGAATTAAATTTGAACAAATGTAGTTTATTAAAGACGCGTATACAGTTTCTTGGTCATATTATTGAGAATCAAAAGCTGTACCCATCTACAGAGAAAATTGATGCAGTAATTAGGTTTAAAACTCCACAGACGTTGAAGCAGTTAGAAAGTTTTTTGGGCTTAACCGGATACTTCAGAAAGTTTATCCCAAACTACGCAGTAATTTCAAAGCCGTTGTCGAATTTAACTAAAAATAACGTAAAGTTTGTAATTGGTATACAAGAAGAAGCCGCAATCAATCATCTGAAGAAACTTTTAACTGAGAATCCAGTACTAAACATATACAACCAATCGTACGAAACTGAGGTGCATACTGACGCTTCGATAGATGGATTCGGTGCAGTTTTGTTGCAGAAATTACCAGACGACTCCCAATTACACCCAGTATATTTTATGAGCAAAAAGACGACAGATACACAGCGAAAGTATACTAGCTATGAATTAGAAATATTGGCAGTGATTGAAGCTCTGAAAAAATTTCGAGTTTACTTGTTAGGATCACATTTTAAGCTAGTCACCGACTGCAACGCTTTTACGAAAACCTTAGAGAAGCAGAATTTGTGCACGAGGGTAGCACGTTGGGTTCTTTTCTTACAAGAGTTCGACTATACCGTTGAGCATCGTGTTGGCCGACGTATGCAGCATGTCGACGCGCTCAGCAGATACCCGATATTGACGATAACTAAAGATGACGCCTGTGTTGGCATTGGTAGGGCACAAGCAAACGACGAAAAATTAAAAGCTATTAAAGAAATTATCAGCGATGAAACAAAAACATACGAGAATTATTTTCTTAGAGGCGATATTTTATACAAACTAGTAAACGACGTTGAGCTGCTAGTAGTTCCAAAAGCAATGCAAAGGCAGATCATTAGCAATGCGCACGACAGAGGTCATTTTGCAGCAAAGAAAACAAAAGAATTGATTTGTAGAACTTATTATATCCCGCAATTGGAAGACAAGATTAAGCAGTACATCGAATGCTGCATACCCTGTATCATGAGTAACCGTAAACGAGGCAAACAGGAAGGGTTTTTGCATCCGCTTCAAAAAGAAGACGTTCCATTATATACTTACCATATTGATTTCTTGGGTCCATTAGATTCAACACATAAAGACTATAAACACATTTTAGCCGTTATAGACTCTTTTACTAAGTTTTGCTGGTTATATCCAACGAAGTCAACAACGTCGAAAGAAGTAATTACACGGCTTAGCAATCAAAGTTCATTGTTTGGCAATCCAGCGTATATTATATCCGACAGAGGTTCTGCTTTTACCTCTCAAGACTTTATGAAATATTGCGACGACGAAGGCATCAAATTGGTTAAGACGACAACAGGTTTACCACGGGTTAATGGTCAGGTGGAGAGACTGAATGCAGTCATTATCTCAGTTCTCTCTAAACTAAGCATCAACGATCCATCTAAGTGGTATAAGCACGTTAGTAAAGTACAACAGGCGATCAACTCAACATTCTGCAGAAGCATAGACGCTACTCCTTTTGAACTATTGATTGGTACAAAGATGCGAACTCGAGAAGATATTCAGTTACGAGACTGTATCAGCAAAGAATTTTTAACAACGTTTTATGACAATCGAGATGACTTACGAGCAAAGGCAAAAACAACTATTTTGAAGGTACAAAACGAAAACAAGAAGACATATAATCTACGACGTAAAGCAGCACGACAGTATAAAATCGGAGAACATGTAGCTATAAAGAGAACGCAGTTTGGTAGTAACCTTAAGCTGAAGCCAAAGTTTTTGGGTCCCTATCAAATCGTTAACGTCAAGCACAACAATTCATATGACGTTCAGAAGATAAGCAGCGGTGATGGTCCCAAAAATACAACGACTTGCGTAGAATATATGAAACCATGGTCCACGTCCAAAGACGCAGATAGCAGCGAAGCATCCGAGACGGATACTTAGTCAAAATGGCCGAATGTGGGAATCTATTGTGAATGGGCATAAGAAGAAGACGAAGACCAGATAAAAACGGCAAGAAGAGTTACAGTTGAACAGCGAAAGCAAAAGTGAAAAGACGTGCCACTGGGTTTCACAACCATTAGAGATTACCTTTGTTTTCTGAACGTATTGTATAATCAATGAACATATTATATAATCAATGAATCTATTTTATAATCAATAAACCTACATTTTATAATCAATAAATCTATTTGATAATCAATAAACCTACATATATAAAGGGTGATTTTTTAAGAGCTTGATAACTTTTTTTTAAAAAAAAACGCATAAAATTTGCAAAATCTCATCGGTTCTTTATTTGAAACGTTAGATTGGTTCATGACATTTACTTTTTGAAGATAATTTCATTTAAATGTTGACCGCGGCTGCGTCTTAGGTGGTCCATTCGGAAAGTCCAATTTTGGGCAACTTTTTCGAGCATTTCGGCCGGAATAGCCCGAATTTCTTCGGAAATGTTGTCTTCCAAAGCTGGAATAGTTGCTGGCTTATTTCTGTAGACTTTAGACTTGACGTAGCCCCACAAAAAATAGTCTAAAGGCGTTAAATCGCATGATCTTGGTGGCCAACTTACGGGTCCATTTCTTGAGATGAATTGTTGTCCGAAGTTTTCCCTCAAAATGGCCATAGAATCGCGAGCTGTGTGGCATGTAGCGCCATCTTGTTGAAACCACATGTCAACCAAGTTCAGTTCTTCCATTTTTGGCAACAAAAAGTTTGTTAGCATCGAACGATAGCGATCGCCATTCACCGTAACGTTGCGTCCAACAGCATCTTTGAAAAAATACGGTCCAATGATTCCACCAGCGTACAAACCACACCAAACAGTGCATTTTTCGGGATGCATGGGCAGTTCTTGAACGGCTTCTGGTTGCTCTTCACCCCAAATGCGGCAATTTTGCTTATTTACGTAGCCATTCAACCAGAAATGAGCCTCATCGCTGAACAAAATTTGTCGATAAACACATTTCGAACCGAACACTGATTTTGGTAATAAAATTCAATGATTTGCAAGCGTTGCTCGTTAGTAAGTCTATTCATGATGAAATGTCAAAGCATACTGAGCATCTTTCTCTTTGACACCATGTCTGAAATCCCACGTGATCTGTCAAATACTAATGCATGAAAATCCTAACCTCAAAAAAATCACCCGTTATATGTAGATTATATTGCGAATATATTGACTCATTTGCAAATGTGTATGTGTATGTCAATGTGTATATGTATATCAATGGAAAATATTACTTTATTATACAGTTTGTCGTGTTAGCTATTTTTATTTAGAGAAAACAATAATGGAAATATTTTTCTGCTCATTTCTTGAGATTTAATATTCCCTATTTATGAAAAACCGTAAAGCAGGGTATATATGAATGAAAATATTCAATAGATATTCTATTCATATTTCAGTCAGCATGTGGCAGTTTGCATTTGTTACAATAAATGTAGGTTCAGATACACAATCACCAACGTTAATTTAAATATAATTGAGTTTATTTCACAGTAACTGTTTATATTTAAGGTTGCGAAAGTTTATTTTAAATATAGTTATTATAGTGAATTTTAGCTTACATTGAATGCGAGTGCGTCTTATCGGTTTGACGACCATCAAAAGACTCGTCGTTCTCGTCGAGTCACGCGCTGGCGTCCCTTCGTTATTATATTCATTTTATATGTTATGTTCGTCAGGTTTGCAGTGTTGCATATTTTAGTAGTAGGGGTTTAAAAGTTACGTCCACTTCTGGTTTTCTTACGTCCGTCTGTCAGTCCCACATTCGGCCCTCCTGACTCAGGATTCGACCCGAATTCTGAACTCCATGGTTTAATGTACTCGGATACGGTCGAGGTCAAATTAGGTCCTTCAACTTCATCAAGCTTTTGTACTTTATAACGTCCATGTGATAACTTTTCGATGATTTTGTACGGTCCAAAGTATTTTCTTTTCAATTTTAGATTTGGTCCAAATTGAGTACGCTTTATAGCTACTAGATCATTCACTTTATAATTTCGATTTTCTTTGCGTTTTCGGTTATAATTTCTACGATTTTCTTCTTGAATAGCCGAAATGTTTTGTTTGGCTATTTGTCGTGCTTCGTTTCGATCTATCTCGAACGATTCAATAGCTTCCGTTTCCATAATTTCGTCTAATCGTGGTAAATCCGAAAGTCTCATGTCACATCCGGTTAACAATTTGAATGGCGCTATCTTCGTGCTTCTCGGAGGAGAGTTATTTATGTATTGTTGAACTTTGCCAATAAATTTATACCACTGATCTGGATTATCTTTCGAAAGCTTTGATAGCATGGGAATTATTATCTTATGTATACGCTCCACTTGGCCATTTCCCCTTGGTACTCCAGTAGTAATAAGTAAATGCTGAATATGATTATTTGTGCAATAATCTTCAAAGCAGTGCGATGTAAATGCTGAACCTCTGTCTGTAATGATTCTTCTTGGATTGCCAAATGTGGTTTCTTGCTTCGTCAATCGATCGATCACTGCATCAGTGCCCGTATCTTTTGTGGGATAAAGCCACACAAATTTCGAAAACGCATCCACAACTACAAGTATATAATTATACTGCTTTCGTGTCGCCGTGAGAGGACCAACGTGATCTATATGGAACGTCAACAAAGGCTTATCCTCTTTATCAATGGGTGCTAAAAAGCCATCTTTTTTACCACATTTCGAATTTACGACAATGCAGGCAATGCAACTATTCACAATTTCCGTAACTTTCTTTTCTAGTTGAGGAATGTAAAAATCCTTCTCTAAGCAGTCCTTTGTTTTCTTCACTGAAAAATGTCCTTGACGGTGTGCAATCTCAATTATTTCTTTCTCCATCTGTGATGGCACCACAATCAGTTTTAAATCTGGGTCTTTATACAGTATATCATTATGGATGTAAAAATCTTCGTAGCTTTTTTCTTCCAAAATCTTTCGAACCGCTTTTGTCCACATATCTCTCATTTGTGCCTCTTTAAGTCGATGCCTTAATGAATCCTCAATCATTAAACAAGAAATTCTGCTAAGAGCGTCTACATGCCTCATCTGTGTCCCTCGTCTGTGTTCAATCAGGTAATCATATTCCTGAAGATACATAGCCCATCGGGCTACACGTAAAGGTACATCTCTTTTTTGTAAAGTCATCGTAAAAGCGTTACAGTCAGTGATAATTTTGAACTTTGACCCCAACACATACACGCGCCACTTCTTGAGTGCTTCGACTATAGCTAGTACTTCCAGCTCATACGAATGATATTTCTGATCTGCAGGTGTTGTTTTGCGGCTCATGAATTGAACTGGGTGAAACTGTTGATCTTCGGAGTTCTTTTGGAGAAGAATTGCTCCGTAACCGTACATTGATGCGTCTGTATGAATCTCTGTCGTTGCTTTAGGATTGAATAGTCCAAGAACTGGTGCCTGAATAAGAGCTGTCTTCAGTTGTTTGAACGAAATTAAGTGTTCGTCACCCATTTTAAACTCTGCGTCTTTCTTCATTAAGTCTGATAAAGGTTTTGCGATTAATGCGAAATTTTTAATAAAACGACGAAAATAAGACATGAAGCCTAAGAATCTCTGTAGTGCCTTTTTAGTCTGTGGTAACGGAAACTTTTCAACGGCTTTTGTTTTAACTTCACTTGGTCTAATGCTTCTCTAAGTCTTTCGAGTGCGTCGTCAATTAAGGTCATCGGGAAATTATCCCGTACGATTTTCAAATTTAGTTTGCGATAATCGCAACAAAGTCGTTTTGTGCCATTTTCTTTGATACTAGTACAACAGGCGAAGCGTAGTTTGAGCAACTAGGACGTATTATACCTTCTTCTAACCACTGTGCGACTTGCTTATCTATGATTTGTTGCTCCTCATAACATACCCTTCGTGGTGGTTGGTAAACTGGAACCTCGTCGGTAAGAATAATTTTCATATTCACCGGAGAACTATCGTCTTTCTTTGGTATATACTGTTTTATCATTTGCTTCACTGTCTCTGCTGATTTTTTATTTAAATGAGTTAAATCGTAGTCTTGTTCGTTTATATCAACGTTAAAACATAAATTTGAAAAAATGTTAGTCATCAAGTTATCATCGTTTGTTAAATTATCTTTGACTCTCATTGTATTATTAATCGGCGCAGAAAACTTTTCTTTAAATTCAACCCCATTTTCACGAACCAACATATCGAAATGTTTCAATATTAAATTACCCAAAATCACTTCGTAACTAATGTCGGTTGTTGCTACTACATGAAACGTCAGGTCAACGACACTCTGATCGATTTCTACTTCTATATCAAAGCTTCCTATCGTTGATATTTTCGCTGCACCAATACCAAATAACTGTTTTTGTTCCGTTGTCAGCTTTATATATCTGTCCAACTTATTAAAGGTGTCGCACCTCATTAAACACAAGTTACAACCAGTATCGATAAGCGCGCTCACTTCTACATTACAAATCCGTATATTTTTAAATTTTAAATTAAGTTTTGCAAGTTCGTCAATTGAATTTACACGACTGTGTTCCCGCTCAGTGTTCCCACCTTTTATTACTTTACACTCAAAAGATCTGTGTCCCATCTTCTGGCACTTAAAGCATTTGAATTGCTTCGACGGACAATCTCTAGCTATGTGCGAAGGTTCACCACATTTATAACATCTTTTATCGATTCTTAATGGTAACGAATTCTCCTGTTTTGTTTTATCGTTTATATCCGCTTTCTTCAGATTTTCAACTTTTGGTTCCTGCTTGATTTTTTCGTAAACTACTAACTGTTCTTTTAGTTCTGTCACAGTTTTGGCTTGGTAGAGAATAGCTTTGCTATACTTAGAGCCCGGAATGCCATCTATAAAATATTCCAACAAACTTTCTTCATCTAAGTGAATTGACTTGCCTATCTCCATCAAAGCATATAGGTATTCACGATACGATTCACACGGCTTCTTCTGTCTTTTCCCTAACATCTTATGCACATCGGCTGCTGATAACTTATTTCCGAATTCATTAGTTAGTGCTAATTTTAAAGAATTCCAATCGCGCAACCCGGTTTGACTACCCACATAAATTTTTGCAGCACCCCTCAATAACTGTTTCGTATAAACGAATTTTTGTACATCATTCCAATTTACTATTTCTGCGTTTTCTTCTATTTGTTCGATCCATTTCTGTATATCAGACGTATTTGTTCCATCAAAAGTAGAAAGGCTTTCCTCGATATCTTTAAGCGTGAAATGTGCATAACCTTTAGGTGCAGATGGTTCAGTCCGTTTTTGGATAAAATCACATTCAGACTGATTGGACTGAAAATCGCTCTCTTCATTTTCGTCATCGTCACCGTCGTCAATCAGGCCTAAATGTTGGAGAAGTCTTTCCCTCAGTTCATGTTTCCGTCCACTTACTCCTAGTCCCAATTCCCTTAATTTGTCTTTTAAAGTCGTCACTGTCATTTTTAAAATAGCGTCTGCATCCATGTTTACAATATTAAAGTATATGTTAATCAATTATATAAAATACGTATAAAGTAATTTAAGAATATATCTTAGTTTAAGACAGCGTAAGTATTTTCTCTAGAATTACATCAAAATTGTTTAGTAGGTCAACTGACAATTCGAACAGAATGTACTCGTATGAATACAGTAAAGTTTAGTTTTCAGAAATTACACACAAATTCAAAGATTATTTGAGAATGAATTAATTCACAAGTTTTCAATTTTCAATTTAAAATACAAATATTTTGGAAATTTACATCAATCGGATATTACAAATGTAGCAGTTTACAAAATTTCATTTCGTTTCATTCAGTTATGTACATGCATTAATTATACAAAAGATTTTCCGATTAGATTTTGATGTACTTTAACATTCACTTTGTCTCACTTTCTCTGTCTAGCTTAATTTCTACAATGAAATTTTTACATTAACGTGTTACACTCTTTGCTTATATCGTATTTCGGGTTCTTACAAATTTACGTATGCCTTTGTTCAATTACTTTACCTCAACTTTTCCTTATTAGATTTTCCGCCTCTTTCGTCTTTAACTTATCTTCTTCTTCTTCGTTTGCGTTGTGTTACTTTACCCCAACTGCTTCTTATTAGATTTTCCGTCTTCTTCGTCTTTAACTTATCTTCTTCTTCTTCGTTTGCGTTGTGTTACTTTACCTCAACTGCTTCTTATTAGATTTTCCGTCTTCTTCGTCTTTAACTTATCTTCTTCTTCTTCGTTTGGCTTTGGGTTACTTTGCCTCAACTTCTTCTCGTCTTCGAATAGTTTTCTTTCTTCAGCTTCTTTTCGTCTTTGAGTAGTTTTCTGTCTTCGGCTTATTTTCGTCTTTGAGTAGTTTTCTGTCTTCAGCTTCTTTTCCTCTTCTTTCAGCGAAATTTCAAAATATTGTACAACGGCTATCTGTTGCTGCTGTTGCGGCTGACGTAAACTGCTCTGCTGGTGCTTTGACTAACAAACGCTGCGGAACCTTGCCACAACTGCTGCGTTCACATTCGCACTTATGATGCTTGATGCTGCTGCTCATAGAAGATTCGCGAAGACAAAAAATTGATCTTGTACAGTTGTGCCACTGAACTCTTGTTGTTTTTGTACTGTGAGCTGTTGGTTGATGCCACTGAACACTTGTTGTTTTTGTACTGTGAGCTGTTGGTTGATGCCACTGAACACTTGTTGTTTTTGTACTGTGAGCTGTTGGTTGATGCCACTGAACACTTTTTACTTTTAAGAAAACGCGTTGTTGTTGCAACGCAAACGTTTTCACTGCACGCACCCGGTGTGCGTATTTTAAAATTACAGGAAAATTTTTCCGGTTGGCTTAAATTCAATTCCTGGGCGAGCCCCCAAATGTAGGTTCAGATACACAATCACCAACGTTAATTTAAATATAATTGAGTTTATTTCACAGTAACTGTTTATATTTAAGGTTGCGAAAGTTTATTTTAAATATAGTTATTATAGTGAATTTTAGCTTACATTGAATGCGAGTGCGTCTTATCGGTTTGACGACCATCAAAAGACTCGTCGTTCTCGTCGAGTCACGCGCTGGCGTCCCTTCGTTATTATATTCATTTTATATGTTATGTTCGTCAGGTTTGCAGTGTTGCATATTTTAGTAGTAGGGGTTTAAAAGTTACGTCCACTTCTGGTTTTCTTACGTCCGTCTGTCAGTCCCACATAAATGTATTCGATTTCTGCAAAGTGAGCTCGTTACTGTTAGGCATATATACCGACATACGATTTCGGCAAGTCAGGACATTTACTCAATTTCTTCATTACTATTATTGCCACGGAACATTTGTCGTCATTACACATATGTATATCGAAAACGTTTATAGAAATCTTAAGGCTGGCAATCTAACGATATTGATATCTTTGGCCTTAACAACAGCACAGTTACCTCTGCTTTCCCCATAATGAATAAGGCAGTGAAGCAAATGGGTCTGGTGGTGAACGAGGACAAGACGAAATATCTCCTCTCATCAAACAAATAATCGTCGCACTCACGACTTGGCTCTCATGTCATTGTTGACAGTCATAACTTCGCAGTCGTTGACAATTTCGTCCATCTTGGAAACATTATTAATACTAACAACAATGTCAGCCTCAAAATCCAACGAAGAATAACTCTTGCCAATATGTTAGGTGCTACTTTGGACTGAGTAGGCAATTGAGAAGTAAAGACCTCTCTCAATGAACAAAGACCAAACTCTACAAGTCACTCATCATCCCCGTACTGATATATGGTGCTGAGGTATGGACAGTGATATGGTTCAGCGAATTGAAAGACAGCGGCTACACTGGCTAGGTCATTTTATCCGAATGGACGAAAAAAACTCCAGCTCTGAAATAATTTGCTGCAGTACCCGCCGGTTCCACTCCGTTGGAATAACCAGGTGGAGAAGGACCTGGCTTCGCTTGGAATCTCCAATGACAATATAATTTGGTATATTTGCTAACTAAACACCATCTGACACCATCTGTGCTTTGATAATTTTTAAGTTACCTATAACATTTTTTTGCGAGTTAACGGACATTTTTTTTATCTTCGAAATTGCAATATCAAAAACGTTCAGCGAAATTGCATAATTGCAAATTGTCTCCATACGATGACTGGTGAAAGCCAAAATATGTGTTATGGACAGTGAGAAATGCGTGGAAGTAGCCACAAGCGCACAGATACATACTTAAACACAAACATAGAAGGTTGGCAACCACCGAAACTGCTGCGAAAAAAAACTTTCAAATATTTTTTTAAATCACGTTGATATCGTCCTTGGAAACTATCGTCCATTGACTGTGATGGGATTGAGATTATCAAGAGTCTAAGAACAGTAAGGAAGCTTAAAGCACACACTCATATTTGTGCTTCCGAAGCCAAAGTTTTGGGTTGCCGCAATGTCAACGTTGTCATGCTGTGGTGTTAAATCTGTCAAATGTCAAACAAGGCAAGTAAATGACATGACTGTGAGCAGCGCTCATTTACACACAAACAAACAGTTAAATTCCATTTGGAAAAAGTGTTTGAGAATTTAATTAAATTAGAACTTACTCTAAGGCATTGAAGCCCTAGAGCGGCAGCAAAAGATGCGATAAATTTCCAATTGAGAATCCGCATATCTACCTAACACATTTGAGTATTTATAGTATTTACACTACTGTGCATTCTTACAGTACATAATTACTCAATAATATGATTATATAATGACTTGAGTGCGAAATGTATTTGCGTTTCGATATTTCACATGCTTGCGAGTGCAAATTCATCAAGAATATTAATTCATTGTTGTTGTGCAACAATTATGTGAATTTATGTGCGATAAATTTCTCGCGCTTTGTGTCCTTTAAGCATTTACTATCACAGCCATCGTCGGCTGACTGTTGTCACGTGTTCCATCAATGACGGAGAGAGGAAAAATGGTTTGGAAATGTTTTGGGAATTTCAAAATTTTAGTCCCTGGCTCTGCTTAAATGACGTACTAAAAAAAATGTTATGAAAACTCTTAAGTTGTGTAGAGCTCCGAAGCGACTGATGAAATGAATGATGGCAAACATAAAGAGTGAAAGGGAGTTGCTTTTATTCATTTAGCCGCTTCCGCTGCACTGCACTAAAGGGCAAAGTTAAATGGTAGCGAAAAATTCAATATCCGGTTGATAGTTGGAAAAATCGAGTGGGGCTGTGCCGGGGCACACGGCCATTGGTTTTAACGTGAAACGTCTATGTTAGCAAATAGTAAAAGTTGAAATTAAAACAAGATTGACACTGTTTTAAGTATTTTAATAAAAAAGAACAGGTACATAATAGAAACATAAAGTACTTGTTATTACGATTAATATTCGACAACAAATTTTGTTTAAAATAGATCTGTGATATGTTTAATAAGCAACATACGGCATAATGTCAACATAAATATATCAGGTGAATGTACAGTCTATAGTGGTATTGCCTAATGTTGCCGGTGATGTTTGTACGTAGTTGAGGCCGAATTCATTCCTCATGAACTCAACGAGATAGCTGTTCTGTTGTGGATCGCAATTGAAATCGCCGCATAGAACGATTGGAGTCTCCAACTCTGGCTGAGAGTTCGGTATTAATTTTGTTAAATTAAGTTAAGTTTTGCAGCGTTTGTCCGCTGAACGCCAAAGATTTTGCACTGCTTCACTTCTACTGATATTGACATCTCTCAGTTCCATGGCAGATCTAATAGATGTATCGATCGTCTGTTCATTCGTTACGTCCATAAGTATAGGTATTCCAGTGGTAGAGATACTCGCGAGATCGACGGCCGCAGCTTTGCGACGTTCCCCAAGCCGTCTCGCTCGCTCGGCACCGAACATTGGGGTACCTTTAATCCCATAGGTTTCGGATTAAAACTTTTATTTTTTAATTAAAATGTGAAAGTCGTTGACCAATCTAAATTTTTTGAGAGAATAATTTTGTTTTAAATTTTTAATCTTGAAATTAGAATTTGATGCTGTCTCAGCATATAATCCATGAAATATATCTTATTGGATCAGTTCCATTTTATTTAAACGTCTCTCATATTTTCGCCACACTATCCCCACTCAATTACTTTATTTAATATTTATCCAAATAAACTTCAAAATAGCACAAACATAACACAAATAACTCGATAATGATTGAGAGCCACTAATCTGTTTTCAAAATAAAATTCTCTACACTTTTATTAAGAATTCGAGCACAATATTTCATATTTGCATATTTCCACAAAAGAAGAATTCGGTTGACTCATTCACCATTAAACTTAATTAATGAGCAAATACACAAACGAACAATACCGCAAATTAAAATTTAAATCAAATTTAATGGGCAATCAGCATGTAAAGACCAAAACGAAACGCGGTCGGTTTGAAATTGTCGGACAACGCATCGAATGGTAACGTCCGACAGAGAATTTCAAGTAAAATTCCGTTACTTCTACCTTTTCTAACACAACTGCAATTGTAACAAACAGAATATTTTCCAATCGAAAGTTCAACATACATATGTATGTCCGATAATAGCATCAGACTGAAGACAAGCAAAACTAACGGATGGTGAATGCCGCCATTCATGCACAGGCAGCCATTAACAGCTGCTGCGTATGTCGCTGTCACTGCCGCTGCCTCTGTTACTGTATTTGCTCTTACCTCTGTTAATGTTGCAGCCGCTTTTATTGTCTCTGCCGCTTTAAGTTGTATGTCATAGTGCAGTTGCAGTTGACGGCGACGCTGACGCTGTTACCCACATTTAGTTTAGCAGCGAAGAGCAATACGGCAACCGGTGATAAGCAGATTCGGCAGCGGAAAAAACATAAACAAACCAATTTTTGTTGCAAATTGGGTTTCGATTTGTGCTTATTGTCATTGTTGGTATACTATATGTGCTGCTTCAGCTTCTGAGTGCACACCGAGTGGCTATTTCATATCTTTAATAATGGAGATTGACCGACACCAACTGAATGAAGGCTGGAGGAGCTGAAAGAAACTTGTGAGTAAACAAAAGAGAGCATGTGACCACCCAAGTACTACGCAACAAGTACTACAAGACGCTCGCTCATTCGTGGCTACATGGTTGAGTGTGTTAGCAACTGCGCGGGGAAAGTCACAGTTATAATATTAGAATCTCAATATATCTTCCTTTTTGCTCCTGTTTGCTTTCCGTTTTCATAGCTTTCTTCTTTGTGTTTTTTTTTTTATTTTTTCATTGTTATTCTTTGGTTGTATGACTTTCTTGTTGTATTATCCACTCCATCTCAAAAACGTTCCTGCCACGCGCCGTGTCGCCCGCAGTGCATTCCACACTGTTGCTTCACTCAGCGTTTGTCATGAATGAATGGCACTCGCTGCTTTCCATGACAGCTAAATGGCTTACCGGTGGGTTGCCCTTATATTCCTCCACACACTATCTTTTCTTTGGATATAACATCGTGAAATTTATGCCTTCCACTACGTCATGAAACTTTACAACTGATGCCATGTGCTGCTTGAAGTATCACTATTTTTGCGTCAGACTTGTTAGTGTGTCTCACGCAATGTTGCTGCCACATTTCCAAGCGGAAGTAAAGAAGTCAAGTTTTAATGATGCGCTCGGTGTGCGCATTTTATGGACACACCCCTGCAATATTTGTATGTCGATGTGTACTGCTGCTACAGAGGTAGTTCGTTCTTCAAAGTTATGGGCACCAGTACCCATTCAATTCAACGCTAAACTTCCCTAGGTCTCAGCTTGCCACGTCACATGCCATTTCTCATCCGTAAATCTCCTAATTTAGGCCAAAAGCAACGTGCGTGACGGAGCACTTAAATTTGGGCCAAATTCTTGGTATACGTTGGAAGGTATAAACGGTAGTGTATTTTTTCTGAATAACTGTAAATTATCAAAAAAAAAAACTCATCTCATCATCTAAGTGCAATTTAATGCGTTGCCTCAAATTGATTTTTATTTTTCCCTTAATGTTTCTTTGATCGATTGATACTTCCACTTAAACTAACAGTGTTGTAATTACGTGCAAGTTAATGTAATGCCGTAGATTGTTATAACGGAAATTATAAAAATGCTTGGAAGTGGGGCTTTGGTAAACATGTCACAAACATATTTTTGACAACTTTCCTGATTGCTATCGGCGAATTTTATTTTCTTTTTTAATGGAAGTGGAAATAAATGAGGTTGAACATTGAGGAAGATAGCTTTTGATATATTTTTTTGAACAATTTCAATAACGAGAACAAGAGATAAAAATGCTGTACACATATTTTCAAATAATGAGGAAATAAAGATTACTTAAAAAAGTCCAAAAGAACATTCAAATCGTAAGCGTTTAATCAAAACATGTAACCATTGTTTATCGCCTTTAACAAAATAATAAATACAGTATTCAGAAAATCTAGTCTGCATCTCCACTTATGATATTTTATTTCGAATATCTTCTATTAGATAAAAGTATTAATTTTCTTCACAGATTACAAAGTTAGAACTTTTTGTAACAAAATTGGTATTTAATAATTTATATATTTTTAGCCATATTTTTTCCATCACTTCTAAAATTTTTCGTTGTTTTAAATTTATCTTTGATTTTCATTCGAAACTCATATATTTCTTTTCCATTCAATGACACATAATTCGTGTTCAAGATACAATCATGGCTGTTGATTCGCCAATGCAGGTAAATCCAAAAGTTACGACTGACAATTATCGACACAACTTGGAGTTAGCAGACTGTCATAACAACGGATAATTTGTGATAACTACAACCTGTATCCGTACATAGTTCAAATAATAAGCCCCCTAGATTTGTTCATTCGTGCAGAATTTTGCCAAAAAATAATTGAAATGGTCGAAGAAGACAATAATTAGATAAATTGCGGATTTTGGTCTAAACGGAAATGTAAACAGAATTACGTATATGGAGTGAATCAAATTCAAAAATAATCCACGAGACGGAACTTCACCCAGTATGAGTCACTGTATGGTGCACAATTTCATCAAGGTGTATTGTGGGGTCATACTTCTTGAAGAAAAGATTTTAAGATTTTGAATGAGTTGCAGACATATCTCTCTCCATGTCAGTTGTTTCCAACAAAATGGATCAACTACACACATAGCCAGACCCGTTATTTCGTAGCTCTAACTAAAATTCAAAACAAATTAATATGAAGGAACTCCACTTTCCGCTGGCTTCCTAGGTTACCTGACCTGACTCCACCAGACTTTTTTATTGTGTTACGTCAATCAAGAGGTGAACAAAACAAAACTCAGAAATCTGACTAAATTAAATCGATAATTGAGCCCCACCGACTTCAACACTTCAGGCCGCATTGAACAATTTTCCACCTAGGCTCATATTCATGGCAGTACCTGGAGGCCATTTATGGGCTATAATTTATATAGTTAATAATTATATAAAATAAAATAAAATAAAATAAAACTTTCTACGCAATGAAAAAAAATGTAATTTATAGCTTCAATTTCATCAAATAAATTCCTAACGAACATTTGATATTATCCACTTCTAGTCTCAGTATGGAAGCATCTCTTATCTTAAAGTGAAATATCTCTCGCAGACTAATAATATTAATCAGACTTCGATAGGAGTATTTCAATTTGATTAACAATACTGATCAATTATTCATTGAGACGCTTTCATACAACAACAAAATATTTGCGAAGCTTGAACTTTTATAAAGCAAATATTTTGTGGGAACTTTTTGTAAACAATTTTCAATTTTTTATTCCTTTATATACTGGTTTTCCAACTGGTTTGCCAACAATTTATAATGATTTATGAGTCGTAACAACTTAAAAAATGTGGCAAGTTTGAAAATTTCATTAGATGATTTACTTGTTTTTGAACGGCAAGCACTCCAAGTAGTTTCCAAGTCTAATGCAAAATAAGAAATAATTGCAATGCAGTCTAGACATGACTCAGTTATAAAATAATGCTGTTTTCTTTTTACTTTTGACCAAGCATTGTGCTCGTTATATTTAATTTCATTATCTTTACTCCTGCTCTTGCTCTTTAGCGTCGCAATGAATTTTAAGTGTCAGTGGAGATGTTTCGCCATATTTAAACGGTCATTAGGGTGATGCAACGAAATGCGAAAATGTGTAAATATGTATGTATGTGATTGTGTAAGCTAATGGGTGGGTGTAACGAAAATGCTGAGTTTCTGCTTCATTTACTTTTATCACTCGTTTTTACTGCCGCGTGGCTATTTCACCTTGCCTTCACCTTCACTATTTCCTTCCCCTAATTTCAATGTCAAAATTATGTTGTTAATGTTGCGGTTGTTACTGGTTTTATGTTATTTTGTCGTCATTTAAAAAAAATACAGCAACAACAAATGTAGCATAAGTAAATCGAATAAAAAATAATATTAAATTTTTATGAATGAGTTGTTGCTTTACTTTAACATTGACCGCTGATGCGCTCCTGTCGTTAACCTTAACAGTAGAAAGTAAAAGCGGGGTGTAAGAAATTTTCAGCGACCGAAAAGTATTTTACCAAATTTTTACAACCATAATATGCCAACCACAAAAAATTAAATAAATTGCAAATATCTAACACTTTAATACCGCCGCCAATAGCAATACAAGTAGCGCCCACCGTAAAATGGTAGCGTTCCAAATTTTGTTTTAGTTTAGATGTATGAATGGAAGACACGAACAAGGCACAAAGTCGTCAATTTACCGTTGGTAGACATCGTAACTTACAGCACCGATGTAAATTAAATAATGATTCAGAGGATGTAAGCAGGAAGAAAATATAAATAAAGGAAGGGTTGAAAAGAAAAATAGGCCGTCTAATCCATTGTATATACTAAAATGGCTTGAAGGGCAAGCAATTGGTCGAGTCTATTCAATTTTGAAATGTTTTTTTTTGCATGATTAATATTATTGCCATTAATTCATTAACCATTTACATAAGTACACGGTGAGTGTTTATAACGGAGCCTAAGTGGTTTTGACTTTTAGAAATTTCCATTATGATTTGCATTTAAAAAAAAAAAGAAACCAACCTGGCAAATTATTTATGAGATGTAAGTCGAATTTGAATATTTCTTAAAATTTCACTCCATTAGACGAAGTTAAGCACGAGCTTAACTTAAATGACAAATGATGTAAAATTGTTGTCATAGTACCCAATTCCGGACTTAAAAACAGAAATAAGTGCTAGCTAAAGGAAAACTAAATACAATAGAGTATAGTGAACCAAATGTTGTTTACAAATTAGATAATAGCTAAGACTAGAATTAATACCTATTAATATAAATATATTTTATACTTTAATCAAATGTTTCCATTGTTGTGACCAACTACTGTAAGCATAAATATGGTACACCTACATGTAAATTACTATAATACTGAACAGTAATATTCTTCAATTAACTGAAACCAATTTATGCCTCACTGTAAAGCTAATTCGTGATAAATGATTATTGCCTTGTCAATTATCTTCTTTCAATTATGCATTTTTGGGGGTGATTAAGCTCCAGGCAGGCTGGCACTGTGGGTGAGTAAAGTATTACTGATTATGAGCCTATCTAAACTAAATTAGTTATAACGGTAATACAATTGTTCATAATTGAAAAAATTTATTAGAGTGTGAGCAGCAAAGATATTAATAGCCCAGCCTAAAATTATAAGGAAATTGATGAACAGTTACACTTGCAGATATGAAATCCACCCATTTGGAGTATAAAATTGAAGCATTTGATTAAGTGACATCAAGCCAAAACATGCAATATATATTGATATTACCGTTAATATATTTTAAACGGTCAAGTAAATCGTAAGACATCATTTATGCAGAGCATTCAATTTTCTACAAGATCTATGAAATGAGACATTTATTCAATTGGTTGGAGGCAAGATTTTAATCTTTAATCAGATAATATGAATATGAATATGCAAAAACAGAAAACTGTAAGGCGGAGGACCTTCCTGATAGAATTACACGAGAACCTTAGTAACAATTTATTTGAAAAAGTAAAACATATGTATAGTTCCCTCGTTTTTAATTAGGTATACAAGCGCATTTATTTATATGAGACTATTGTTTTCATCACATTAGTAGTAACATTTTACAATCGTTTACCTTCAACTAAACATAGCCCGTTTAAAGAAAACGCAAGGATTTTGAACTCACGCATTATGATAAAGCAGGAAACCATTCATTTGCATCATGAGTGAATTTTATATTACAACTAAAAATTCCTGATAACTAACTCCCTAGCTATTTTCGTTGCAAGAGCAATATTTCGAATCATGAAAGTCTTATAAATTATTTACTGCAATGACAGCAAAATCAACAGAAAATAACACCATAAGTCAAAAGTTGAACACAAAAACAAAACATAAAATATTTAACTATTATACTTAAATGCCTAATTAACTGGTCGAACATACCACAGCCGCTAAATGTCTCAAGTTGCTTTTGCCTTTTACAAAATTTACTACTTTCCACACAATTAACCACATGATTCAATACAGAGGAACACTAAATGTTTGTAAATAAGTTTGTGTTAGAGTACGCTTAGAGTGTTCTATACTTATTTATTTAGATTTATAGGATATGTTAGGGCTCGCATAGGCAACAATAAAAAGGGGCAAAATATATATATGTACACACCAATAAGTATATATATCCAAAAACAAACAATATATACGTTATAATTTGTAGTTATTTATGTCATCGATGTGTACGTACATATGTACAATGAACCCTTTTCATCTGGAAATCACGATAAACAGATGACACCCAGCACCTAATGGCATCCAAGTTGCCCGACAGTGTGAACGGAGCAGCTCGTGTATTATTTATTCAGGCAGTCTATGTACTGTGTGTCTAGCATTAAGTCAACAGATATTCAATGTGAATTTAATAATATCAAAATTATCTGCAAATCAAATATGTTGCGAACCTATGCAAATAGGTCTATTGTAATGCAGACAACAATATGGACTTGTCTTCACATGTGTTTTCAAATATATTTGTTGGTACTTTTATGACTTGAATTTGCGACATTCTGAATTTCAGAATAATATTGTTTGCATTTTAATTTTTCGGCTGATGATGTCCTCATTGTTATTTACGCATTGTCTTTCTTAAACAAATGGTAACTTTACTTAAGCGATATTTTAAATCGAAAGATATTTTTAATGGGAGCCTAGAGAATATTACAAGTATGTATATATATATTTACTAATTGTATTATTGACAAAAATGTAATTTAAGTCATCTATACACTTTTGATGGGTTAATCTACGTCAAAAGTTTTGAAAAATAATATCGCGAATATGTTTGCAATTTAAATCCATTTTTTGTCTGAGAAGAATATTTTAAGTTACTTTAAGGCGCTCGACTGTCAAAACGTTAAAAGTATGTATACCATCAATACGTCAGCCTTTACTATAGTTGGAAGTTTTCAGATTCCTAAATCCCGAAATTTAAAAGACAACCTACTTAGATGAAATAAAGAGGAAACCCTACCAAGCCACGAACACTATGAGTTGAATACTAAATACATTAAGGTGGTACGTTAAATTTTTTTTGTTTGGTACTAAATCTTTGTGTCTTATATGGTGTGAATGAAAACATGCTCACAGCGTTAACGCCTTGCTTTTCGTAATTCTTCGCTTCAATTTTGACTCGTTTTTTTACATCCACAATAACCACATAAGATCCAACCCTGAAAACGGCGTTTTAATCTCAATAACTCATCATTGAGTTTCAGCGAAAATTTCACGATTATGACAAACAACAACAATTAGTCATAAATACAAATAGTCCAAGTCAAGAAAATAGTATCCTTTCAGTCGCTTTAATTTAGTGAATGCCGCAGAGTGCAATAAGCCCGTTTATAAATTATGCGGCTAATCGAAAGTGAATACGCTGTTGAACCACTTGGAAAGAGGCGAAAGCGGCAAGCATGTCGCGATATGGCGGCATCATTTATCAAGCACAATCGCTGTCGAGCTGCAGCTTTTGCCTGTCATTGTTGCTTGGCTTGCTGCACAAGCTGATGCCTCAGTTCACAGCGTCCGATTGAGTTCGTATGGTTGTTGCTCAAATGTCAATTAACTGCACACTCGCACAAACCACTCAGTGACACCTAGTCTGGTGATGGGGACCACATGGCAGTGCACGAGTGTAAATCAATTGACTGCAGAGTGTTGACACGCCATGAAAGTGGCAGCAAATATATTGAATGGAGCTACGGTGGAGATACGTTGGAGCATGTGTATTCTTCGTTGATTGATTGGAAAGGAAGGCTCATGAGCGTCGGCCGCACTTACACCTTCATTAGGTCTATTTTTATTTCAGCTGGTTACGAAGTTTAGTTTTATCCAGAAACTCCGTGAATTTTTTTTTGTAACATTGGGAGACGTATGAAAATAAAAATTATCCATCAGTCAATCCAAATACTGCGTAATACCATATTGTTGAGTATTAAATTTTGGTGTTTTTTATAACGTGAGCACTTCTGGTTGCTTAAATGTCAGTTAATATATGACTTATTATTTACTCAGGAAGTAGGCCTGGGCGTATGAGTAACTTTTGTTATGAATCACTGCGCGTAATATTTAATAACATATCTAATAAAATTGACTGAGCTCAAGGTATACATAAGAATTATAAACGAGAATACTTTACTGACAAAAATTGTACAAACTTCCGTAAAAATTTCGGATTAGTCAAAAGCGTTGTTTTTACTCAAATTAAAATAACTTTTATTAAAAAAGTTCAAAATTGTAAGCTTTTTGAGGTTTTTTGTTCTATCATCAAGAATTTTCTACAGTGCAACAAAACCAAAATATTTCTATGTGGAAACCTCTTAACAGCACACGACCACTGACTTGACAAGCTGCTTGTGTATACCTTACCTCTATTACAAATTTTCGACGCACTTTATATGTGGTCGTCTCTCTATACATGCTTCACAGGCGCAAATTTCAGCCCTATTTAAACACGGATAAGTGAGGTGTCATAGCGGTCAAGTTAACTGCAGAATGTTACTTACACCAATTACAGTTATTTATTCAGACCACAACCTACATACATATATAAGCTTAGTCGGACTAATCAAACAGCCATACACATTTAAGTCGATGCACTTATATGAGTGAAGTCAGTTGAGCGGCAACCAAAACAGTTTCATTAACAAGTCGGTTTCTTGCTCCATAAATTCGTTTTCTTTTGACATACATATGTATATTATATACAGAAATATATGTACACCTACTAATATGTGATTGTATATAGTTGCTGGATTCACATTGCTAAATTTTGTTATGGTTAGATCTCTCTTGCCACACAGTAATTAACTTTAAATACTCTTAAGCTGCTAACTTGGCCAACAGTCTAGACTAGAATAAAATTTATGACAGTGAAAATAATCCTAATTATTGAAACCTCACAACTAAATTTTTTAGATCTTTTATAAAAATGAAATTTATGCGCTTACAAATAATGTGAATACTCGTACATTTAATATATGTAGGCTCATCGGCGGCTTTTAATTGAAAACAAAATATTAAAATTAATGGCACTGAAAATCCTTTTTTACAACGCATAAATAATTGTGGAATTCACCCGCCAAAATTTTTGTTATTCTTTCTTCTTTCTATATGAAAAGGTTTAGTAGGAGAGATGAATACTACCTCAATCTATTTCGACGGATCCAATGTGAACTGGGATGTAAGGCAGGAGTATAGTCCGATGAGCTAGATATCTCTATCTTTCCGTCTACGGAACTTAGATAGCATCTTCCAAGCGGAAGTACTAGACTTAGTGAAGTCCTATTGAACAACTACGGGAGAATACAGAAGGCAAACATTTACACTGATGGCAGGTTGGGTTCACTAGACTTGTCGACGCCATAGATAAACTCCATCGTAGTAAACAAAGCAAGGAACATTATTGGCAACGAAAAAGCAGACGAGTTGGCTAAGTGAGAACCCTTTCTAGATAAATTCGAAGCAAAGACAATGCCGTGGTCGCTAGACACAATGAAGATCTTTCCGAAAGGTAGCAAACTTACCCAATTAAGTAAGCTTTACATTGTTGCATTGAAATGTACCATTTTTTGGTGGGTCCCGAGCCCAGCGCACAACTCTGGGGAAGGATGATTTGTCTTCTCACTTTAGCTCGCCTTCACACAGATGGCCTTTGGCTACCCAGACAATACTTAGTCCAGGACCGAAAGTCGTGAGCTGCTTGAGCCATATGTAAAATCATCATTTGTGGCCACTTTCAAGTGAATGGCGCTCAGATAACTTTCCTCACTTACGTGAACTTCTACACATGTCTCCATCCTTCTATAACTGGTTAAATGGTATCTACGTCAATAAAGAAAAATATTATTACAGCTTCGGAGCAACCACAGTTGACATTTTTGCTTGGTTGTTTGTTAATGTTACTGATTCCTTTATGCAAAAAATGTGTATATTCCCCAACGAACTGCACTGACTTTATATAAAGCATTTCCAATATCAAGTAAAGCTTTTCTACTTTAGCAATATTTAGTTGAAATAACTGTTTTATGTGAAATTCAGTATCACCTTTGTAGTTCAAAGAAATAAAAGACGAAATTGACTTAAATAGTGTGCACTTGCCATCTTAAATATCCAATAACTTAATTAAAATGTCATCAAAATCTGGAAATTTACAAATATCATATTGAACTTGATATGTTTAACAACACATGTTGATTTGTCAAAATGTTTAGAGAGATGATGTTCCTTCGCCAGAACTAGCTCTCCGATCGCGGGGGTCCATTTTCTACGCCTCAAATTATAGTGGCGGGCTTGGTCCATGGATGCTCTCTCCATGTTTTGTCGAATGATTCTGAAGGCTTCCTGCATCCTGTCGTACTTTTCTTCAGCCGTCGGGGGTATCATACCTGTGCCGATATTAACTTCGTCGAAAAGGGCCTTTGGCAGTCGCGGTTCTCGTCCTTGTACGAGAAATGCCGGGCTATACCCTGTGGAGGCCGAGATGCTGGAATTTACTGCCAGCTCAATCTCTGGGAACCATTGCTGGTGTCGTAATTTGCTGAGTTGTGCAATAATTCGCTTGATCGTGCGGTTTACTCTTTCCGTGGGATTTTCTTGAGGTGTATACGGCGCCGTGAATTGCTGGCGTACCCCTAATTCCTTTAGATAGTGTTGCCATAATGTACTCGTGAATTGAACACCATTGTCCGAAATAAGGATCTTCGGAACACCAAATCTCGCAAGGATTCTCTCTCTAAATGCGCGACGAAGTCCTTCAGCTGTAGCGCGTCTCATGGGAACTAATTCAACCCATTTGCTGAAGCGGTCGAAAAATACCAGTAGCGTTGTGTTGCCATGGGTTGATCGCGGTAAGGGTCCGATGAAGTCGGTGCAAACTGTGGCAAACGGTTCCTGTGCCACCTGTGAGAGCATCTTCCCTGCTGGTCTCTGCTGTCCTTCCTTGTATTTCTGGCAGGACTCACACTGGCGTACGTACCGACTAATGTCGCGGAACATTCCTGGCCAGTAGTATCGGTTGGCGACTCGGGCTACTGTCCGGCGTATGCCCATGTGTCCGGCGCTAGGAATATCGTGATTTTCTTGTAGCACTCTTATGCGGAGGGGTTTAGGCACACATAGCTTCCAGGGTACAGCCTCTTCATCCTGAGATCGACACGGAATGTGGCGATAAAGTTGGCCATCCTTTTCCATGTAATCCGCGTACTTCTCTGGGTTTGCGCGAACTTCTTCTACTCGCTTTCGCCACCATTTGCATTGTGGAGCCATCGTCGTCGCTTGCCTTATGGTCTCTAGCGGCTGTCGGGACAGTGCGTCTGCTACTTGGTTGAGTTTCCCTTTACGATATTCGATGTCGAAAGTATGCTGCTGTAATTCTAAAGCCCATCGTGCTATACGACCGGAAGGGTTCTCTATGGAATTCAGCCACTTCAGTGACATGTGATCGGTTATCACCTTAAATCGATATCCTTCTAGGTAGGGTCTCATTTTCCGAATTCCCCAGACTATGGCGAGGCACTCCTTTTCGGTAGCTGAATAGTTTTTCTCTGCCTCATTTAATTTTCGGCTGGCGTAGGCTATTACGCGTTCTCCTCCTTCCAGATTCTGCGTCAGTACGGCTCCAAGGCCGATGTTGCTGGCGTCTGTCTGCAAAGTGAATGCCTGGCTGAAATCCGGACATGCCAGGACGGGAGCCTCCGTTAACTTTTGTTGATTCTTTCAAGTGCTGATTGTTGCTCAGATCCCCATTTCCAGTATCTCCCTTTCTTCAATAGAGCTGTGAGCTCATGGTCGCGAAGTACAAAGCGGCGATACTAGGAGGCTCTCCCAAGATATTGACGTACTTCTTTCACGTTACTTGGGGGCTTCAGCTCCTGGATTGCTGCAACTTTCTCGGTATCGGCGTGGATGCCTTTGTCACTAATCACATGACCTAAGTATCGGAGTTCCTTCTTAAAAAATTCGCACTTTTCAGGGTTAATTCGAAGGTTGTTCTGCTGTAGTCTCTGCAGTACCTTTCGCAAATTCCGTATGTGTTCCTCGAATGTAGAGCCTATGACGATTATATCGTCCAGGTAGGCGAAGGCGTGTGGTTCCATCTCCGGGCCTATGACCTGGTCGAGTACTCTCTGGAACGTCGCTGGTGCCGAATGTAAGCCGAATGGCATCACGCGCCATTGAAATAGACCACGCCCAGGTACGGTAAAGGCGGTATTCGGGCGGCTGCCTTGCTCCAAAGGTATCTGCTAGTAGCCGTTCTTGAGATCCAGACTACTAATGTACCTTGCTCTTCGTAACTTGTCAAGTATATGTTGTATCCTAGGTAAGGGGTATGCGTCGGGTACAGATCGGGCGTTGAGTTGCCGATAATCCACGCATAAACGCCACTTACCGTACTTCTTCCGTGCCAACACAATCGGCGCTCTGTGTGGGCTGTGAGACGGCTCAATACATTTCTTCGCCAGCAGCTTGTCGATCTCGGCGTTGATGATGGCCTGCATCGCTAGATTCCGCGGAAAATATCGTTGCTTGATTGGTCGGCTGTCGGTCATAGTGATTTTATGTTCCGCCACGGTCGTCACTCCACTCATGCTTTCAAATTTTCGAAGTTCTTCGTCTAAAAAATCACGTATACGGGCCGCTTCGTTGCTCTGGTTGACGGCCGATGAAGTCCCGAGTCGATTGACCCTCCTGCACTTAAGTTTTCGTCTGTTTTTCTTCTTCATCCTGCGCTTTAGCAGGCGTGTGTCTGGCGTAGTAAGAGTTACGTTGCTTACGGCTTTGGATGACATGGTGCGGGCTGCCGTTGATTGCTGCGCATCTGACGCTTTCAGCACTACCTGGTGACCTCCGCAGGATACTATAGCTCCCATGTTCCCCAGTGTATCCAATCCAAGTATGACGTCATCAATCGCTCCGGGCATCACGTGTAACACTGCCTTTAATGATGTCTTTCCGAGTTGAATGGTGGTCTCCACGGCGTCGAAAATCTTGCTGGTGGTGCCATCGGCCATTTGTATCTCGATAGCTACGGTCAGCTTCTTACTGTTCCCGGTTGCGTCCATATGTTCTGCAACTCGTGGTGATATAAAACTTTTCGAAGCGCCGGTGTCGATGACGGCTTCCGCCGGTTCTCCGCCCAGCGTGATTAGGGCGTATAGCCGGCCGCGTTCCTGATGCATAATTATTGGTGGTTCGGCGCTGAGTTCCGCGGGTCCGCCGCGCCTTGTCTTTGGCGAAACCCTTGGTCGTTTCCCTGTTGTTGATGACAACATTCTTTCGTTAGCACATCCGCTCGGCCACACTCCCTGCAACATAATTTCTCGGGATTACGGCATCTCCTGGCATGGTGACCTTCCTGACCACATCTGAAGCAGATATTTCCCGGCCTAACGGCTCCACTCGTAGATGGTTGCTGACGATGCGCATCTACCGTCGCGTGGTGTTGTGGTGCACGTGGTAACGGCCTACTTGCATGTCTCGCCTCGTGGTCACCTATAATGTGTCTCGTCATCTCGCGTCGAGGTGGCTCTACTCCTCGTCGTTGCCCTTCATATATCCCTTCGTACTCTTCTGCCAGTGTGATGAGTTCGGCCAGCGTCTCGAAATCTCGCCGCTGAATGTAGAGCAAATAATCGGTGTGACTATTCCGAAAAATTCTTTCCAGTCGCTCTTCCGGATTATACCCAACGTGTCGCATTAAGCTCTGCATAGCTAGAACGTAGTCCTTGTATTTTTCTCGAACGTGTTGTCTTCGCTGCCGTATGTTATCTTCGAGGCGTTCGAAGTAACGTGCTGGTAGGAAGAAGCGCAGAAAGTCCTTTTTGAAGGTTGTCCAACTCTCCTAATGTTCGTTATTGTTGCGATACCATTGGAGAGCGGTACCGCACAATAATTCGGGCATGGTTCTTGGAAGAATGTCCACATTCACCATGTACACTTCGGAGAGCTCTTCTAATCTCTCGACAAACGCTAATGGGTCTCGCCCGCCGTCGTATTTCACAGACCACTTCCTCACCTGGTCGATGATGGGTGCGAATGAACCAATGTGGTTCTGTTGAAGTAACCTGTTGATTTGTGGCGGCTGTAGCCGTGATGATTCCGCGAAAGTGCTCGCGGTCCCTCTGTCTTGATCTGCTGGGAAGGTTGTCTTCTGATCGCCTTCGTCTCGTGAAGCGATCACACCTGCTTTGTATGCAGCTTCCATTTTTAAAAATTGTTCTTCTACTTCCGGGTCTCCGTGCGCCTTGGCTGCCAATGTAGTTATTCGCTTACGAATCTCCCGCGTGGTGCCTATGTGGTCAACTCCCAGACTCTGTGCGAAGGAGATTAGTTGCTCCTTGGACACGTTGTCTAACCACATGAGATCTGCCATCTCCTTACTAAATGTCGTTTTCCTGATAATATACGATCCACAGGGTCCCTGCTCGGGCGCCAATTGTAACGAAGCTTTTTTTGCTGCCCCTGCTTCTTACAAGTATAATGGCTGAGGTATACTCGCCGTGTCCAGGGTTCGTTACAATAAATTTGTAAATGTTGTGGCTCTTCTGCGAATCGTTCTTTATTTCTTCAATCTTATATTAATACCTAATATAATATATTAATCCACGTCTCCTACGTTGTACAGTCCCCGCCCGGGGACGGCGCTGTTAGGGTAACGGTTCGATGTGCCCCGTTAGGGCAATACCGTTTCCCCGCTCTGCTGCGCTCCTGGGTGCTAGACGACTTAAATCACGCACTGCTGCTTCTGCCGACTACGCTCGGCTACCTCTGCCGACGCTCGCGTAGGTGTCACTCACTTGACGGCTTAACTCACACGCTGCTGCTTCTGCTGACTACGCTCGGCTACTTCTGTCGAGGCTCGCGTAGGTGTCACTCACTTGACGGCTTAAATCACACGCTTTAAAGATCCCGGATCACGGATGACTGTCTTAGCGACCGCGATGTTAACGGTTGAGTCGGTCAGAGGATAAACTCACTACCGAGCTCACCCTTAACATACGGCGTTCACAAGTCAGGATACCAAGACTAGCCAGAGGATAAACTCACTGCATAGTCTGATGCCCGGACGTGCGTACGCTGTCACAGTCCCGTGCTGACTGACTGATCATCCGCCATCTAACTACCCACCAAGCCTGTGTTGCGTGCTAGCACATTCGCAACATGTTGCGTTGGGATGGCGTGTGTTGCTGGGATGGCGTGTGTTGTTGTTTCGTCTGCTTGTCTGGTTTGCGTGGCGTGTTTTTACCGCTGCGTATGCATTCTTGTTGTCCTTTTATCTGCATGTCTGGTTTCTCCATCTTCGTGGCGTGGTTTTACCGCTGCGTATATATGCTTGTGAACAATAGGGTGGGCCTTTGTGTGGACTAAATTCTATAAGATATTTAGTTCTCACAGTAGCATAAATAACAATTTTAGATCGTATCACATAAAATGGCCTCATTTAAATGATCATTTATTCGTTGCCACTTTTCTAAAATTCCGTACTTTAGCGGCGTATATAATAATTTTCAGGGTTATTTGGCGACATAATCTAACCGGCTTTGAGGAAGAATAAATATTCAATTATTAGGTTATAAAAATAATAGCTCGGGGAAAGTATTTTTATGAACATACATATAAGTAGATGGACAAGGATGATGAGTGACTTGTAGAATTTAGTTTTTTTTTCGTCGAGAGAGGACTTTACTTCCCAATTGCCTACTCAGTCCAAAGTAGCACCTGTTGGCAAGAGTGATTCTGCGTCGGATTTCGAGGCTGACATTGTTGTTGGAGTTAATATTGGTTCCAAGATAAATTAAAGTCTGGAGATGGCAGAACGGCGCAGATATTGAGGTCAATGGTAAATACTAAAGTAGATTATAGATAATAGACCATTTAGAATATACTAGAAGTTTATGTAATACTACTTTCTACATTTTTCCTCCATATATTAAGTCTTGCACAAAGTACGCCAACGTACTTCTGCTATGTCTCCGCTTGTCAATTGATTTCATTTTTGCTAAGAAAACGTATGCAGCAAGTAAGGAAGAAAGGAAGCGCTAGAATGTTACACAGCGACTAAACGCTACATCAGCGTTTTTAACGACAACCGAATGTTCCCTTTAGCGTGCGGCAAATTACCAATTTTTTCTCTGTTGTTGAATATTTGTTTATTATTTTTTTTCCTTTTATCCTTTTTCTGTGTTTCTTCTGCCGAAGGCGGTTGTTCCGAAATTGTCGCTAAAGCTTATCTGTTACGAATTATGACCGCAAGGCCGTAGACTAACTCACATAAAGCAATCGAAAGCGCTTAAGCATATCAATATTTACGATTGCCTGCAAAATTGTTTCATCGAAAAGTTTTCTATTATTTGTCGTTTGCATGCGTATGTATATATAATTGGCCACGGGTTTTTAAAAACTTCAGATAAATGCTTTGGTAACATTTTCAATGCCATTATATATCAATCTTTACATAATTATTTTATAGCAAAAGAGAGGCGCTATTGAATCCATTTCTCAAAATTCTATTTCATATGAATTGGGATTGTAGACTATGCTAAATAATTAAATATTGTTTAACACTCCTAAAATATTATAAATCAGCAAATAAGAAAGTCAGCAAAAATAAAAAATTAAAAACAACGACATTTTATAAATTCAACAGTATATATGTGTTGTACTACAAATATACCAATGAATAAATCACAAAAAACCGCCAACAATCTCTAACAACAGCAGGAACTTTCTCCTTCATTGTTCAACTTTTGCAAGACTAGGGTTGAAACATTTCGGCTGTAATAGCCTTGGCGAACGAGGAGATATATATATATATATATATCATTTGCCGCCTCAACAAATTTGTGATCGGATCAAAGTGTTTAATTTATTGAAGAGGGTTGTTATATCAATTTTTGAGAAGTTTTAAGTACCACAATGTACCATCGATATACAAGATGCGTTCCAAAGTAAACAGAACTTTTTGAATCTATCGCCTCCTGGTGGCGCCATCTATGTCGTCTGGTGCATTAGAATTTGCTATCGGCATCGATTGTCCAGTGAGAATCTATATAAATAAAAATGAATCGCCGAAATGTATGTACGCGCATCACTTTCATACGACTGAACCAAATTTGATAATTCTTTTTTTAAAATGTTCGTTGAGGTTCAGGGATGGTTTATGCGGAGAAAAAAACTCGAAAAATTGCCGGAAAATCCCTAAAAACGGCCCTTTTCTTTTTCCCACCCTTAGAAACGAATGTGATGTTTGTTGATTCCCAACGCTAAGGGAACGACTGAAACCAATCTTGATGAAATTTGCAGAGAATGTTCTGCGTGGATTGGGGAAGGTTTTAGAAATAAAAAAACCTGTATGTTCATTCATGAGGAAAAGTCGGAAAAATTGAACAATTCCAAAAAGTTAAATTTTTTTCATACAAATTTTTTATTCAATTTTTTTGTTTTGGTTTTTCAATTATATAAATCTTTCAAATTTGGCGTTTGCTTCAAAAATTTTTTAAATTCTAATACAGTAAAATTGTTATGTGTTTTTTTCCACATCAAGTGGCTGCATTAGGGATTGAAATTTGTCCTCGATGCCATGAAGAGTTCGCGCGAATATCGGTCGGCGTTCGTTTTGACATCAACATACATTAGCAACCCAAGGCACATGAACGAGTGCTCCCAGGATGCGATGACATTCGTACGGTAGTATGGGTCGCGATCAATCAGAAAGCGAAGCGATCGTCACGATGTCACAGCACTACTTTTCAAGCGAACAGCTTCGATGGCCAGTAATCTTGAATGCAACGCATATACTAATGGTGCTGTTAGGATGCTAGATGTACCCTGTTTGAGTTGGCAATAAGAGAGGTTTGCCTCACGCACACATTCTTCTTTGGATGGTGGAAGGTGATTACATCAGATCACTTTGAATGAAATCATTCAATCAATGCTAACAATTCCTGATGCAGAGACAGATCCAGTATTATACGAAGTGATATAAACCAATTACGATTCATGCCAATAAATGCACGAAACAGTATCCACGTACTTTTCTTTCGGAAACACAAACTAGCAAATGATGGATATCCACGCTATATCGATGTCGCTCGACAAGACGACAACGGCAGCACATTTAGCATTCAATTAAGAGGCGGGAGTATCGAAGTTGACAACACATGGATCGTACTATATTCTCCACCTGTTTATTGTCTATTTCACATTCAAAACTCATATCAATGTTCTGTATTGACAGTTTGGTGTAATCGATAAAATACGTTTGGTAAGTACGTCGCCCAAGGACGCAACATGGCGATTCTTGGTCTTGAACGATAACGTCGCTACGTGAACTGCAATAAAGCGCTTTTGTAGGATATTTAGTTTTACAATTCATGAACGATTCCCGACTGTTGTGCGTCTCGCAGTTAAATTTGTAGAATGGCCCAACGAGGTTATTTCAACCCAGAGAATACAGTATAGCCGGTGGAAAACATCGAGAGCAACAAAACTTACATTGACTAGATTTTTTCTCAACTTTCGTTCGTCAGTGATTCGTTTTGTGAGAACATTGCTCTATTCGAAAATACTTTGGTATTATACATGAAATGCAATCGTCGAATAGTTACGCAGAAAGCAAGGCCAAACCATAGATTGACCTGCAGGTGTCTTATCAACTAATGCCATTTAGGACGAATTTACACAATCCACCCGAAAAACCACGATTGTTTCTATCTTCGGTAGCTATTGATTAATGTACGCCTTCAACTTTATTTGAGTCATTGTTTACTGTGAATTGTATATGGGAATATGTGAAAGTTTGGGAGAATTAAGCCAGCATTTACAAATGCTGGAACACGTTTAATCACTGGAATGAAAATGACGTTCGAATAATCTTGCGATATAAACATCGACATTGTCATGACCATTTTTACATCGTCCCCTCCGCTCAAAATTGGAAATGGTACAATAACGGTTGATACTTCCGGTGGTTTCGATTATCAATTCCCATCTACCCTTTATCAATTCAACACGAAAGATGAACTCATCACAAATTTTCGGAAATTGGCCAAATTATCGTAACTACGATTCCCTTAGTGCACGTGCAATGTTAGCTGCCAAAAATCCCGATGTTTTTGACTTCAACAACTGAAAGATTTAAAGTCAAATTCACGGGAGACTTGCGCTCATACAAATCGATCGGTCGTATTAAGACGACGCCGTGAATTTATCCCGTGGTAGTACTTAAATTCTTTAGACTTCTTGGGTATGCCCACCGTATCTTTTGCGTCTCAAAGTAAGATCCGTCTTTATTATATTTCTGCAATCTTCAAGCGCCGAAAGTGTGTAATGGAACCTGACTGATTGTGAACGCACCTATCGAATACAAGGAGGTGAATGCTGAATTCTACGAATTCTTTTGAGGTCCTAAGGATTATCTTAAGATTTCCTGCCTTTAAGTTTCAAAAAAACGTAATTCCGTTTCCAGTGAAAATTAAAATTTGAGATATCAATCAACAGGACCTAAATATTAGTCGCATAGTGTGAGGCCATAAATTTGGAAATGCCTATGTTTTTCACACGGCCGTGGCGTGCTCACGAGTTTTGGAAAACCCTTTTTCTGTACACCGGGAACAGAAACCGAAAAATGTTATTTATAAAGCTACGTTACATTGCAACAAACAAATGAAATGAGAAATTTTAACTTTCGTTTCATTACAAACCATATAATTTCACGCAGGACAA
>NC_064304.1:8777531-8849901 GCF_023373825.1 Bactrocera dorsalis | reverse complement strand
TTTTTATACTTTTTACTTCATTCTCTGCTGTTGCTTTTATGAACTGCTTGCCAAGTTCTTTGCTTCTTAATTTTGTTTTTGCCTTTTTCACATCCTTTTTGTTCTCTCCATTGTCCACACGAAAAATTGTCAGTTGCGAATCCTTTCGGCAATTCGGATGATTCTGTAATTGTTTACACAATTGGGTCTATGATGACGGTTTCTAAGCCATAAACTCGCCACGTCAATGACCGAAAAATATGATTATCATAAATAAGTGATTAAAACAGTTAGTAAAGCAAGTAATATTTTGGGTGTGCTTATTTTGGGAATTTGGGTTTAACTCATGGAATAGATTTGTTGAAGTGGAAATTTTGTTATTTGCTGTTACTTTTGTTGGCAATCATAAATTTGCGGCAATGAAAGTGGATTTTGCATAATTATGAAAAGTCTTGTTCACTTCAAAACAGCAACCGAAAGAATTTTAGATGAATTCACCAAAGTGAATCCGTTTTATGGCAAATTCAGAGCTTTTATATATGTACAATGTAAACAAATTAGTTAAAGAAAATTTAAATTATTATTTTATATTTATTATTTTTTTTCTCAGAACTGGACGATGGTGAAAACCTACAATTTGGGACCGACTTGACGAATTTCAATCAAATTCTGTAGGTTGGATTATCTTGACGTTCCTATGGTATGGAATGAAAATGGGCGAAATTGGCTACAGCCATGCCCTTTTGTCATCTAACACCACTTTAAGTCTTTTATTAAATCCTTTCCTGTTTCAGACAAGGCGACTTCGTATCGTACGATTTACTCAATCAACTCATGGAGAAAGGAGCTCGAGCTGTACAGCTGAGAAAAATAATGTAGATAATTTCGTCTACAACGTCAGCCTTCAAATCCAACACAGAATAACTCTTGCCAACAGGTGCTACTTTGAACTGAGAAAGCAATTGAAAAGTGAAGTCCTCTCTCGACGAACAAAGACCAAACTCTTCACGTCCCTCATCATTCCCGTCCTGCTTTATGGAGGCATGAATATTTCAGCTTTTAGAGTGTTCGAGAAATAGGCGAGTAGCACAGTCGATGAAACCATGAGCTGTACGAAATATATGAGACATTGACATAGTTTAGCGAATCGAGAGACAACGTAGAGAACACTCCAGCTTCGAAGGGTTTCGATTCAATACCCGCAGGTGGAAACATATGACGGTTGCGACTGCACATTTGTGCTCCGCCGGAAATTTATTTTATTGAAGCAAAGATTGCGCTTGAAGTGCACCCAGCATTTAATATTCTCGCGTGTGCCGGCGAACTTATATGAACATAGCGCTGTGTGTACTTATGTATAAAAGAGCTACCGCATGTTTTTCACCTTTGAATCGTAAATTGCTATGGTGTTGTTGTAAACACTAACATCACAACTAGAACTGTAAGTGTTTGCTGGCGGGACAATTTCTTGTTTCAGATTGCAAGTTATTGGGTGTACCGCATTTGGAAGCTTGCCATTTGTGTGCATATGGTTTTGGATATTTGTGTGTTTTCAGTAGTTGTGTGTGTATGCCCTCTTGCATGCTTCAATGCACTTTTCATGCCGTGCAATCCACAGGTGCAGATGAGGTTGCCAATTTGAGCAACCATTCAAGCAGGAAGGTTCATAAAATTTACAAGTGTTGAAAATTGCATTTAAGAACATGTAAGGAATGGAAAAGTGTTCTGGTATGGCTGGGAAACGAGGGTTGCGGTTAATTTTAACCATTTAAAATTGCTGTGAATTACATTTTCAAATAAGCTAACAAATCTTGAGCTATGATTACTTGTATATGTGTTTTATATGAAAGTTCATAATATATTTTAAAAGTGACAATCAGCAAATACGAGTAAATAATAAAATATCGTCGAGAAACTTGTCTATAAGCAGGATATATGATATTTTGGTTTCAGTGGTGTCTAAAATGTTCACTTTTATCCGCCGACCATGTTGATATACTGACCTTACACATTATATAGCAATATTGACAATGAGTGTTCTGAGTCAATGGCGTAGCATAATAAGACTGACATCTAGTTGAATTTAGTATTTTCCATTGATGTATAAACATACTTGTGTGAGTACAAAATAGTTTATCCATAACAATTATACTTTACTATCTGATCAGTTGCAATTGATAGCTCTAGCAGTGTCATCGACTGCTCTTTCATCAAAACCAGTTCAAAGGAACACTTAGTAAAAATACGGCTAATGCCGCGCCCGCTTAAAAAATCCAGTTCACCTTATATGACATAAAACTAAATGTGATATCCATTTCGAGGTTCCCCAATTTTTTAAAGAAAAAACACAGAAACTTCAAACTTTACGGAACGTTAATTAATTATTCTTTGAATTATTCTTTGAAGATTATTAATAGTTGAAACTGTAGCAAGCGGTGGTCTAGCAGGCGATCACTTATGCTGCTGTTGGTTGGCTTCAAACGCTGCAGTTATTTTATTTACTTTATTTCTGAAGATGTCATCCCGTTTGTTGAGGGTTGTAGGTAGCGGAGATTTGCGAGCCAATGGAGGTATAGCCGGAACGATGCGATGAACGACGACTAACGTTGTTACACCCATTCTACCGGTGGTGTTGATTGCTGTCGTCGTTGTTGTTATTAGGATCTGTCCTGCGGACGGATTGGTAATAAAGATATATATTTTAGTCACCGTTTTATGGAGGCGCACTGATCCGTTTAGTCGCAGTAGGGCGCTGTAGTTATGGCCTTGCTTCTGAAAAAAAAAGAAATAAACGGAAAAGGATACCAATAGACTACATTAGATATCATGAGGAGACATTTTGTAAAGAGATATAATAGAATTCATGGCATAAGTTGAGTTGAGTAGAGATTAAATAAAATCAAATGAGATGAGTTTGTACATAGAAAAGTTTCAAAATCATCTATTGCCAATATAACTCGTACACATACAATGAGAAGGCATTTTATTTAGCATATGTAAGATTTCTGTGCAACACACACTTGCCTTTCGCACTTTCGGGCACATTTTATTTAGCTTAGCTCACCTTGAAAGCATTACGGATTTTGTGAATCATGATGTTGTAGAGGAATTGATGCAGGTCGATAGGCGATGCAACACAACGGTTGTGAGTCAACAGTTTCGAAGCCATCTTTGAACAGTTGCTATTCAATGTTCGCGCCGCTGCCATACACCAACGTGGATGGGCGCCAAGGAGAGCAAGAAAAAAAAGGGAAGAAGCAAAAAATAAAATAAAACATAAGAAAAAAGATCAAAGTAAACATACCTGAATTAAATTCAAAGGTACAAGTTCTAAATAAGTAACAAAACTATATTATTTAGAAAACTCGAGTTCCGAGTACCACAAAACTGCCGAAAGATTTCAGCATAAAATGGGTCGGTAAAATGCCGCGAGAATTATCGATAACTAATTTCATATTTTTCACAGGATTGCCTTTTGCTAAGTGCTCGTTAACACCAAACCATTCCACACATACATAAGTCGAAGTAAACACATATTCTACATGTTCAGCTCAGTGCTCCCTTTGGTAAAGTAGAAAATTCATTTGTTGATGTCACGGGTGGCTGAACGGGAGAACCCTTTTAAAGCACACGTTTCCTTTTCAGCTTCTCGAATAGGCTTGTCGCTGTCAATGTCGTATGCGGTTATGGCAGCTATCGGTTGTGGCTTTATGTGACATTCATTGACTTGAGGAGGCGTGTTGTTTGCGACGTCGACACAAAATTATGTAAATATTCGTTTAGGCATATTGAACAGGAACTAAGAGAGGGTTGGCAAAGAGATGGTCTGTAATGGGAATTTTAATAATGCTTGCAGGTACTTCGGTTTGTGTGTTCCACTGAATTTTTGACAATGTTTTTGATTGCTTACCAGTTTCTCACACTTTTGGTCGAGCGCATCACCGTAGCGTAGGATAAACAAATGATACAAATTTTAGGCGAGGGACAATGCGAATTGCACAATGCAGCGGTGAAAAAATTTAGCGAAAATGGAAATTTTTTGGCCGTCAAAACCACGTAACCCTTTAAAGGAAATTTTATTTAAAAAAAATTTATGTCATAAAAGAAAGAAAGAAAATATCTAATAGAAATATAATATGTATATTTTAGTACCTTTGATTTCTCTCTAAAAATAATTTCTGTAAAAGTTTTAAAATGTATCGTAGAAGCTGGCATAATTTGTATAGATGTATGTTTTCCGCTTTGATAAATAATTTTTGAGTATTTATTGCTGCAGAAATACATCATGCTTCCCTATATTTGTTATTCCAGCGACTTATATTTTTTGTCATTTTCCGGATGTCAATAAGACAGTCTGGAAGGTTAGCAAGAAATACTAAGCAAATAACAATATGTTCCCTATAATAGTTATATAACTGTATAAATCATTCATCCGCCTTCTATTCAGACGAAATTTAATATGTAAATGCGAATTTGTCTCTATAAACTGCGCGGTAAAGTAAATATATACATATTTATGTTGCTGTTACAAAATGTGAATTTTCATTGCTCTCTGAACCATATTGACTTTAATTTTTAAGTTTTATTTATGGTTTATTTTAACTGCTCCCAGTGGGAAACAAATTTTGTTTTGATTGATTCGAGAAATGAAACCAAGCTTCTGGCCATACTTAGAAGTTTCAAAAAGATTTACGTGTATGTCAAATACAATGAATAATTTTAAATATAAAATATTTTATAAATTGTCCATAGAGATTTCTTTTTTGAGTCACTGCTAAATATTATTATATATACTACATACTATTAAAACTGAATAATGCTGCTTATTTATATTCTACATGGATCATTTTTCCTAACCCCAAAAATACTAAAAATATATGGGAGGTGTATTGGTTATTGAATTGATACAAAACGGGTAGAGGATACTTGCTGCTCACCAAAGAAAAAGAGCTAAACAGCACTCCACAATAAAATAAATAATATTCGAATAAGAAATTGAACTAAGCAAATATTTTGTGAAAAAATAAATTTATTATCCTCATGATAATTTAAACACATTTGAAAAGGGTTAAATATTCCAAGTCGCATCCAAGCAAAAGCTAACAATAATTTGAAAATTAAGCGCTGACCCATATACAGTTAATCTTTATCGCAGCAATTTATTACCACAAAATATGGCATAATCCTGGCCTCCTTGGCAAAAATCTGTTGTTGTTTTGTCCTAAAATTTAACGGTTAAAACTTTTCGCATTTGCAAAGATTCTCCTCAATGGATTATTGACAAAGTTTGCGAGAATTTTTGCTTGAGCTTGAAATGCAACAAATACACAGATGCAGGTACATGTACATATATATTTTTGACTACCAATCTTTGTATGATAACGGATATGGTAAAAGTACCTGCAAAAATAAAGATATGAAATAAATTGAAATTTGATTGCGTGCGCACACTTTTACTCGTATGAGGTAAGCGAAATATAAATTGATTTTGTGATACTCGAATTGGCTGTGAAAATCTTGATAAAAATTTGGCATTAAACATACACATGGATCTGGTTTATGGATACATTTATTTTTCAGTTAGAGTATATTTCAAGCGTTCTTTTGTTGTACTTATGCTTATTTAGACTTTTTTAAAGTCTCATTGTTTGTTGAGTGGAAGCGTAAATGAGCTGAAAAGTGTTGAGTTGAACAGCGAAGAGCAGGAAAAATGTATGAATTATGAATGAATAATGAATGACAATGAGCTTACTTCTGTGATGGAAAAGTGTTAGAGAGTAGAGAGAGGAAGATAAATGAAATGAAGGAAAACGTTAGCAGAACAGATATGTAAGAATATGCTAATATTATATACATATTTATGTATGTATGTTTATTTAATTTTTTTTTTATCTTAAGAAATATATGTCCCTTCTGATGCTCAAAAATTAAATTTTCTATGCCAATCAATCAATTGAATGATCTATGCCACCAATTATTTTATATGTAATAAATTGTTACAGTATTTGAGTAATTTATTTTGCTTATTATATTTTTACCTCTTAATAAATATTTTCACCTTCAAATAATAAATTAAATTTGTTTTATTTATGGCAGTTTTTTATTAATATTTTATTTGTTATTGTTATAATTGTGAGAGCACTGAACTAATTTAATGCCTCACAAATTGCACGCTATCTAAAATTCGCAAACAAAACTGAAATATATTTATATTCAGCATGCGAGTTCGCACAAAATTTTCAAGTGGAAACAATTAACGCACACAGGTCCCCCGAATCCGCCGTCTTGTGTGTGTCATTTTGACGGCACAAGCTAATTAGTTGATTTCACTTCGCATGAAATGAGCAGCTGGTAACAATGCCTCAAACGCGTACCTGAAAATAAATAAAAAGCGAAGATATCATTTCAATTTTGGTATCAAAAACTTTGTATGCGAAAATCGCAAGATCTTCAGAAGAAATCTATAAAGAGCATTTTTTTGTTTTGTGGAAATATACTTTGTGTGTACGTCAAGGAACTTATTTAATTGAGAGTTTGAAATAATGAGTACTTTAGTGATTCTTGTTATTATTCCTAATTACGAATTTATCAATTTTTTTGCTCTTGCAGCTTTTAATCTCACAATTAGTTATTACGAACACATAATTTTAAGTTCAGTATTTACCCAGGCTTCATTAAAGCTTCTCATGCCATCTCTAGAGTGATGTGTAATATCTCTGGCGTATTTAGTTACAGTTTTATCGCGGTTTTTGTAGTTTTGATCAGTACCGATATATGGGAAGTGAGCCGATATCATTCATTTTCACACTGTCGGTAGGAGTTTTCATAGGATTTGTGCTAGGCGAATCTGGTCGTTGAAGAAGTTATGTCCACACAACTTATTATAGGGCGGGCCACAGCCACTTTTTTAAACTTTATTTGTCCACATATGTCCTATACTATTGCGATCCCCTGTGTCAATTTAATTAGTTTAGTGTTTAGTTATGGCACTTTATATGTTTTCGGTTAATGGCGATTAGTGGGCGTTGTTGTGGTCCGATTACGCCCATCTACGAACTCGAATTTTTTTTTGTACCAAGGAACGTTCAAAGTTTCATCAAGATATCTTAATTTTTACTCAAGTTACATCTTGCACGGACGGACGGACAGATAGACAGTCACTCGGATTTAAACTTTTCTCGTCATCCTGATCATCTGTATATATATATAACCCTATATTTATCTCGCTTAGTTTCAGGTGGTACGTACAACTGTTAGGTGAACAAAACTATAATACTCTGTAGCTACTGGGGCAAGAGTATAAAATGTGTTACCTTGTTGAATATAATGTCTTTCACATTTCAAAGTATTGTACTGTACAACATCCATAGCAGTTGATTCAAGACTTTTGTCGAAAAAAGCAATAACGGCTCTAACAAAAACAAGGAATATTTGGGCGCTAACATCGCCACTAGCCGAATAGTAGCAAGTAGTCAAGAAATGTCAACAATTGCTCTGACAATGGCAGCCGACTTCAACTGGGACCCACACTTCAAATATATGTGTTCTTTTTTTTATAATTTTTACCATTTCTTTGTAGTCGATCTTGTTGTTGTTGTTTGTTTACTTGAACAAAACTAAATAAGAATATTCCACTTTGTACTGTTGCGTTGTATATGAAATTTTTGTAAGTAAATGCTTAAATATCTTCAAGGTTTATGTTTGACAGGGCGTATACGTAACAAATTTTAAACTCGAAAATTATCAGCTTAAGCGCTTATATAAAAAAGTTTTTGAATATGCGAATAAGATGATATGATATGATAATATGCTAAATATTAATGCTGGCATCTGTAAAGTAAGCCGGGTCTTGACAGAGCGTCAACGCATAATGCATAAATGGGATTTCAGTACTATCAAAGTTTATTTTATATTTATCAAGGTGTCTGCAGATATTTTTGTGCATTACAGGGAACCAAGCTTGGTTAATTATATAATTGATTATATAGTCTCTTCTTTTATACAAAAATTTCAAAATAAAGCGAACTTCTTTGTTATTTTCTATAACAGCTGTAACTTCGCCAAATTTATTTCTTTTTAAATGAAACTTTAAATTTCACCTTTCCAACACTATATGATATGATACAATGTGATTGGTAGGACTGGAGATAAATGACTGCAACCATATCTATTGACAAAATACGAAAAGACTTTTTCGACTACCAAATATTTATTGACTCGCAACTATGCGTCTGGTAGATTTGTCCCGAAATCTCAAACACATTATTTCACTTGAATTGGCAGCCGTAGAAAAAAACTGCAAACTAAGTAAAAAGGGCAACAATAAATAACCAAAAATATTCTGAGTCCTCATTTTCAAGCAGAATATCGGCATATACGCCGTCTGAGTGTTGCATATATTAATAGTTGTTTTAGTAAACCCAATCATTTTCACCAGTGTCAGATGTCAACGATCTCAGCATTATATATATATCCGTCAAAAGCCACCGATATTTGACACGAAGCTCTATTTAGCCAAAGAGATAAGGCGACCGCAAAGTGCTTACGTAGCATGCACTGCTACTCGTGTGAGTGTGTGATAATTTGGTAGCTCATATACACACACAAAGCGATATCGATTGCCAACTGAGCGCGCAAACATCGTGACAGTGTCGCAGAATCCAATTAATTCCATACAGTTGGTGCCTGTTGGCAATTTTACGGCGCGCCCACTTGATATCAGCTACAACAGCCCATAAGCGGGCGGTAACCACTTATATCTGCAGGAGACTTAATCATACACACACCCTTAAAATGTCACATCGGTTCATAAATAACAATTTTGTCGTCTGCTTATTATTTTTTGTGTTGTTGTCATTGTGCTTGGCTATGGTTGATGCTGAAATCACATTTTTTTCGGTAAACAGCTTGCTTCGCGTGCTATTAACCACAATGCCGAACAACTTAAGTGATTTACACTGATTTCAATTGTCATTTGCCGAAGTGTGTCACCATCCTTTCCTAAGAAAACACACTGTGTATTCAAGCGGGAACTTTAAAAGCGACCCTCTACTTATATTTTTTCCAGCTTCTAATTTAATTGAGGTCAAACAGCTGCAACCTATAGTAAAGGTATTAACCTTCGGTTGAGAAATTTCTAAAAAAAAACGATCAGAGAGTAATAAGAGAGAGGGAAGGCAATAGCCTTTAATTAGCTTAATCAAGCTTTTTAATTCCGCTTTTTCCTTTGTTTCTTCTTTATTTCTGCTTCATTAGTATTTTCTTCTTTATGTTGGGCATCATTGTAGGGTGTCGTACACCATCGACAAAGATTCGAGTGTCTGCCGATAAGCAAGTTTTTTACATGATACATATATGCAAACTCTAAAAATCAATTACTCTTATATACAGAAAGTATTCTGGTAGAAAGTGTATACTAGCGGATGTAATCATATATATGTATATGTGTGTGAAAATTAACGATAGACTTTATTTAACTGAATGATTCATGTCATTTGGTATAGAAATACGTTTGACTTACATCTAGAATAATCATCACAGGCAGCGGCTGTAATTGGGTAAGCTACGACTTTTTGCAAACTTTGCTTCATTAATGTAATCCACTGTACAACTTTGGTCATAATCATTATTCTTTCACTTTCATTTTTCTACATATTCACTTATTTATTTACCTATTTTTTTGGTTACCAAAAGTTAACAAGAAAATGCATTTTGACAGAATTAAAAAAACTAGTTTTTCTATATCTTACTCTCATTAGGAGCTTGGATCATACCTTTGCAACATAACTTGATCTTCCTCTTTCGTCTCAATGCAGTCAAATATTTCCACTAATAGCAATACAAGTCCCGAAATTTTGTTTTCGCACTACAGAATTAGCTATAATTTATTGATATTCGCTACTCATCCGAAATTTGCTCACCATAGCTTCGAATTTCCTTAAAGCCCCTAGGGTATGATAGATAAAATAACTAACTTGCAAATTTGCGTGTAAATATTTATTCAAGAGGAAGGAAGATTTTGACTAAGTTGTCTTCACAGTCAAGCATTTCGAATTCACTTTGGTTTTCAATACTTCCGTCGACCATTTATCAATATCAGAGGGATTGGGGTGCTCCCAAATTGAATTATATAACATTTCAGTTGTTGCTGTTAAATATGTGGTATAGGTATGTATATCAAATAATTATTCGATGAACGAGTATCCCAAAAAATTTATTTGTGGAATTATCTGAATGGTAATATGATCCACTTCCAGACTAAATAAATATACTTTCCAGGATACTAACATTATTGTATGTCGGTATATTTGCTAACTAAGCACCGTCTTCGCTTTGACAATCTTTGAAATTACTGTTATTATAATATTATATTTTCTTTGCGAGTTAACGCACACTTGTTTTATCTTCGAAATTGCAATCTCAAAAATATTCAACAAAATTGCAGATTTGCAAATTGTCTCCCACCGATGGCTAGTGAAAGCCAAAATCAGTGCTAAATGACATGACTGTGAGCAACGCTCACTTTTACACAAACAAACAGTTAAACATCATTTTGGGAAAGTGTTTGAGAATTTAATTAAATGAAAACTTACTCCCAGACATCGAAGCCCTTAAGCAGTAGCAGCAGATGTGATAAATTTCTATTTGAGAATTCGTATATATACTTAAGAACATTTGGGTATACTAGATACTACTGTACATCCTTAGATTACATAATTACTCAATAATATGCTTATACATATGTATAGCGGCATTCAGTGTGAAAATGTATTTGCGTTTTCGGTATACAATGCGAATTCCGCTTGCTTGCGAATGTAAATTTATCAAATATATTAATTAATTGTTGTTGTACAACAATTATGTGAATTTATGTTCGACAAATTTCTCGCGATTTGTGCGCTTAATATCACATCTATTGTCAGCTGACTATTGTCGCGTGTTACATCAATGCGGAGAATAGAAAAATGGTTTGAAAGTATTTTGAGAATATCAAAATTTTAGTCTCTGCCTCTGCTTAAATGACATACTCAAACAAAAAATGTTGTGAATCCTTTTAAGCCATGTGCTACTCCGGCTGGTGAAATGCATGGTAGTAAACATAAAGGATGAAAGTGTGTTGCTTTTATTCATTTAGGCTCTTCCGCTGCGTTGGAGTAAATGGCAAAGTTAAATGGTGCTGATAAATTCAATATCCGGTCAATAGTTGGAAAAAGTTCGCTCGGCAATGCCACACTGTTGTTGCATGGTGTTCTCTTGGTTACTAGTAGGTAGGTAGTAGACTTTAGGCGGTATTAAAAATATCGATTTCACGTCGATTGAGTCTAAGTAGATGGAACGGATCCGGATTTTTATCCGGCCAAAGACTGTCAAATTAAACAGTTAATTTCATCAAATTGAAATTAGTTCAGGAATAATTTCTACCGCTACAACAACAACACCGATCGAGAACAAGTTCTTTTGTGGAATTTTTCGTATTTTGTAGTGTATTAAAGCTTCAGTTTAACGGTTAAAGAGGTTTTGCTGTTTTTTATTATTTAACTCGTTGTGTTTTTATACTCCTGTAATCAGTTGCTACAGAGTATTATAGTTTTGTTCACCCAATGGTAGTACGTATCACCTAAAACTAAATATCTCATTTAGTTTTTAGGTACATGGTTATATATATATATGTATGTATAAATGATAAGGATGATGAGAAGAGTTAATAGTTTTCCAAATTAACACCACGAAATGGACAAAAATCACACATTAAATTCTCAACACTTTTATTAAGAATTCGAGCACAGTCATCAATATGAAAATATTTCGTATTCGCATATTTCCACAAAAGAAGAATTCGGTTGGCCCATTCACCATTAAACTTAATTAATGAGCAAATACACAAACGAACAAGATCGCAAATTAAAATTTAATTCAAATTTAATGGGCAATCAGCATGTAAAGATCCAAGCATAACGCGGTCAGTTTGAACTTGTCGGACAACGCATCGAATGGTAACGTCCGACAGAGAATCTCAAGTAGAATTCCGTTCCTTCTACCTTTCCTAATACAACTGCAATTATAACAAACAGAATATTTTCCAATCGAAATTTCAACATACCTGCAAGAACACAATCAGACTGAAGACAGGCAAAATTAACAGCTGGTGATTGCACATCATTCTCAGGCAGCCATTAACAGCTTCTGTGACTGCCGCTGTCTCTGTTACTGTTGCAGCCGCTGTAGGTCGTATGCCGCAGTGGAGTTGAGATGAACGACATCGTCGACGCTGTTACCTACATTGAATTTAGCAGCAATACGGCAACCGGTAAAAAGCAGCTTCGGCAGCGGAAAAACATAAACAAACCAGTTTTTGTTGTAAATTGGGTTTCAATTTTTGCTTATTGTCATTGTTGGTATATTATATGTGCTGCTACCAATAAAGTTCAGATTATGAGTGCCCAATGAGTGGCTTTGTCATATCGTTAATAACTGAGATTGACCGTCACCAACTAAATGAAGGCTAGAGGAGCTAAAAGAAAATTGTGAGTAAACAAAAGAGAGCATGTGACGTCCCAAGTACTAAGCAACAAGTATCACCAGACGCTCGCTCATTCGCGGCGAACTCGCTACATTGTTGACTGTGTTAGCAGCTGCGTGGCGAAGGATATAGTTATTTGAATTTCAATTTCTCTTATCCTTTTTTTGCTTTCTTTCCATTTGCATTGCTCTCTTCTTTGTTTTATTGTAGTTCATAGTTGTCCTTTGGGTGTATGACGTTCTTGTTGTATTATCCACGCCACCTTAAAAACGTGCCACGCGCCGTTTCGCCTCACAACGCGTGCACTGTCGCTTCACTCAGCGTTTGTCCAGAATGAATGGCGCTCATTGTTTTCCATGACAACTAAATGGTCAATCGGTAGGTTGCTGTTATATTCCTCCTCACATTATCATTTATTTGGAAATAAAATCGTGAAATGTATGCTTTCCGCTACATGATGAAACGTCACAACTGAGACCATCTGGTTCTTGAAGTATGTCTATTTTTGCATAAGACTTGTCGTTGGGTCTCACTCGGTGTCGTTGCCACATTTCCAAGCGGAAATAAATAAGTCAAGTCTTAATGTTGCGTTCAGTGTGCGCCTTATTGTGAAAACACCCTTGCGTTATTTGTATGTCGATGTGTGCTTTAGCTACTGAGGTAGTTCCTTCTTCAAAGTTATGGGCACTTAAATTGATTGCATGAAAGAATGTTGGGTGAAAATGATAGAATTTAAACTAATTATAATATCAAGCTAAAAATGATAAAAGAAATCACTTTAAAGTCAGTAGGACATTTAAGACCTTAACGTTTGAATCTATTATCCATTAAATTCAACGTTAAACTTCCCTAGGTCTCAGCTTGCCACGTCACGTGCCGTTACTCATCCGTAAATCTCCTAATTTAGGCCAAAAGCAGCGTGCGTGACGGAGCACTAAATTTGGGCCAAATTCTTGGTATATGCTGGAAAGCATAAGCGAAAGTGTTTTTTTTTCCGAATTGCCATAAATTATACAAAAAAAGTTCATCTCTTCATCTAAATGCAATTTAATGCGTTGCCTCAAATTGATTTTTATTCTTCACTTAATGCTCCTTTGATGATTTGACACTTCCTTTTAAGGTAAGAGTGCTGTAATTATGTGCACGTTAATGTTGTAATGCCGTAGATTGTTACAACGGAAATTATAAAACTGCTTGGAAGTGGTGGTTTGGTATCATGTCAAAACCTTGGAAAATATTTTTGACAACTTTGCAAATTGCTATCGGCAAATTTTATTTTCTTTTTTAATAGAAGCGGAAATAAATGAAGTTGAACATTGAGGAAGATAGCTTTTGATATATCTTTTTTGAACAATTTCTATAAAGAAAGCATGAAATAAAAATGCTGTACACATATTTTTAAATAATAAGGAAATAAATATTACTTAAAAAAGTCCAAAAGAACATTCAAATCGTAAGCGTTTAGTCAAAACGTGTAATCATGGTTTATCGCCTTTAACAAAATAATAAATACAGTATCCAGAAAATCTAGTCTGCATCTCCACTTATTATATTTTTGTTCGAATATCTTCTATTAGATATAAACATTAATTTTCTTCACAGATTACAAAGTCAGAACCTTTTGTAACAAAAGTGGTATTTAATAATTTATAATTTCTTAGTCATATTTTTTCCATCACTTCTAGACTTTCCGTTGCTTTAAATTTATCTTTGATTTGCATTCGAAACTTTTTTCTTTTCCATTCAATTACACATAATTCGTGTTCAAGATACAATCATGGCTGTTGATTCGCCAATGCAGGTCAAGTTTGAAAATTTCATTAGATGATTTACTTGTCCTTCAAATAGCAAGCACTCAAGTAGTTTCCAAGTCTAAGCAAAATAAGAAATAATTGCATTGCAGTCTAGACATGACTCAGTAATAAAATAATGCTGTTTTTTACTTTGTACCAAGCGTTGTGCTCGTTATATTTAAACCTCTAGCTTTACCCTGCTTCGACCAGTGGAGCCATATAATAATTGAGAGAGTCGAAGAAGACTATAATAATGGGAGAAATGAGTCAAAATGATAACTAAATTGTATTGCTTGGGTTGAGATCAACAATTTTTAAAAATTACTACAGACAATGAAGTTTCAACACCTTAAAATATGCGTATTGAAATGCAACAAAAAATGTTAAAATATATTTCACCGTAACAAAAAATAAATAATTCTGAATTCTAACAATTTAAAAAAATAAAATACAGAGTGTTAATCTAGGATATTTTTGTAGACCATGTTATAAGTTTTGACGTCGGGTGCAAATATGTGTAAATCTGGGCATTAGATACACGTGAACAGGCTACATAAAGTTGACCTTGAGAGAAGCATGGGTTTTCTAAATGCACTCCTGCTACCTGTAATGCTTGTCTTTGTGCCTTCTTTATAGTAACAGCAAAGCTAAGCTTGACGAAAAACTGAACCCTTTTAAATTTGAAGGGGAAAGTCAGTGGGAACAATTGGTATCCGAGGTATTATAACACTATTTCCCTTACCGCCACCTGTAAAATAGTGGCACCAAGTATGTTCTGTCCCAATTTTGTTATCCGAATCTTTATTCCGTTACATAGCAGAGGAGCATCTAGATTTCGCATAAGCATTACTGGTACATTAAGTTTTCAATTGAAGTTTATGTGACGGTACACCGCGATAGTTCAAGTGAATTTAAAAACTCCACAGGATAATAAGTACTTAGTTCCGTATCTATAATTGACAAATCCATTGACAAATATTCCTTCATTTTTCCCTGAACCTCGTTGAAAATATCAGTGTTGATCCTATTAGCAATTTCATTTCTTGGTGCTAATATTGCTCTGGCACACAACCAGTGATCACTACACAAATTTTGTTGCAATTCCGGAAAACATTAGGCAATGAAATCCACATCACTTTCTACTAAATTACAAAATTCTCTTGAAAGTAATATGTAGCCTTCAACGTCAACATCTAAACAACCATCATCAATTTTTAACAACATTTTATGATCCTGAATCACGTCATTTCATATTCGTTTTCAGGCGGTGTGTTTTCAACTGTCGACCAATAAGTGTGATGATTTAATTCACGCTTGAATTTCATCTGGTGGTGTCCCCCTCTGAATCTCTGGGAGGGTTTGGACGGAAATCACCAGTCAATAAAACTACCATGCCATTCTGAATATACCATATTTCCGCTTCCGTGTAAGCGAGTAAGATCTAAAAATAATAAAATGACTTCTAACAACAAAAACTACGGATCACCTCAAAATTTGAATAGTTTTATATTGCATGTAACGACAGAAGAAAAATATCAATAAATATAGAAAAATTAATATTATTATGTTAATACAACTCTAACAAATAATTTCGACCAAATTAGTTATCACAAAAATACGGTACTCATGGACTTTTTTTTAGATCATTTAAAAGAGAAATAATTCTTTAATAACATAACTTTTGGGTATCTTGAACCGCTTTTGCAGCGCAAGGAACGGAAGCCCTCAAAGATAAATAATTTCCCCCATTTTTACACGTTTACCACTGTTTTCTTCGCTCCTATTGGTCGCAGCTATATAGCCTATAGCCTTCCTCGATAAATGGACTATCCAATAAAAAAAGGAATTATTCAATTCGAACCAGTAGTTTTCGGAGATTAGTGCGTTCAAACAAACAAAAACTCTTCAGCTTTATAATATTAGTATAGATTTCATTATTTTTGCTCCTGCTCTTGCTCTTTAGCGTCGCAATGAATTCTAAGTATCAGTGAAGATGTTTCAACATTTTGAACGGACATTAGGGTGATGCAACGAAATGCGAAGATGTGTAAATGTATATATATGTGTGTGTGTGTGTGAGCTAATAGCTGGGTGTAACGAAAATGCTAAAATTCTACTTCATTTACTTTTACCACTGTTTTTTATTGCGCGTTGTAATTTTACCTTGCATTCACCTTCACTACTTCCTTCGGCTAATTTTATTGTCAAAAAATTGTTGTTATGTTGCAGTTATCATTGGTTTTATGTTACTTTTTCGTTTTCGCTGCGCACGTAAACAGTAAAAAGTCAATCAAAAAGTATTTTTCTACATGTTTTACTCAATTCTATTCATTCAAAAACAGAAGAATATAAAAAGCATCAACCTCAAAATATCAAATAAATTGCAAATATCTAACACTTTAATATCGACACCAATAGCAATACTGCCCGCCGTTAAATGGCAATGTTCCAAATATGTTTGAGCTAAAATGTATGAATGGAAAAATACTAGGATGAAGACATGATCGAGGTATACAGCACCGTTGCCAATTGATTAACGGTTTAGAGGATGGAAGCAGGAAGAAAATTTAAATAATGGAAGGGATGACAAGAAACGTAGGCCGTCTAATCAATTTTAATAAATTGTGCCTACTCTTTGTTGCAATTGAGTGTGAAAATTTGCACTGCCAACTTTAGTATTGGCATGTTTCTATGACAGCTCTTTACTAAAAAGGTTTGCATGAAAGTCAATCAATTATTCGAGCCTATTGAATTTTGAAATGTTTCCTTCTAATTTTTTTGCATTATTAATATTATTGCCATTAAGTCATCAACCATCAGCGAATGCACACGAAGAGTGTTTATAACGGAGCCTAAGTGGTGTTGACTTTTAGAATTTTTCCATTAAGATTTGCATCTAACCTGGGAAATTTTTAAATTTTTGATGCCTTAATCAATGTAAGCCAAATTTGAATATTTATGAAACTTTCAAGTCATACTACCCAAATAGCATTAACTCTGAAGTTTAAAAAAAATAACTGCCAGCTAGTGGAAGACAAAATAATTTATTGTAATTTTTGTTCATCATACGCCTGGTGCCACCTTTTTATTAACTCCATTTTAATAAAATTTAAGATCAAGCAAATGTTATTTTTAAACTAGGAACAAAACTAATAATTTACAATATCAAAATATTATATCATAAATCAAATGTTTCCATTTTTGTGACCAACTACTGTAAGCATAAATTTACATGCATGTAAATTACTGTAATATTGTTCAATTAACTGAAATCAATTTATGCCTCGCTGCAGTGCTAATTCGTGATAAATGATTATTGCTTTCTCAATTATTTCCTTTCAATTATGTCTTTTCGAGGCTGATTAAGCTCCAGGCAGGCTGACACTGTGGGCGAATAAAGTATCAATGATTATGAGTCTATATAAACTAAATTAGTTATTAGCGTGATACTATTGTTCATAATTAAAGAAATTGATTAGAGTGTGAGCTGCAAAGGCATAAATAGCCCAGCCTAAAGTTATAAGGAAGTTGATGAACAGTAGCAATTGATTAAGCAATGTTAGGCGAAAACATGCGTATATATTAGGATTACCGTCAATATCTTTCAAATGTAGAAATGGAAAGATACATTTTCGTAGAGCATATTTTTTCCTAAAAATCTATGAGAGAGAGCCAAAATGAAGGTGACACTCAGTGTTTTTTTCGATATTCGTAGTTTGGTGCTTCATGAATTTATTTCAGAGGGACAGAAGGTCAATGAGCAGTTCTATTTGTCCGAGTTGAGGCGTTTGCATTAGAACATCCGTCAATTAACCATATTATTCAATACAGAGGTACACTGTATGTTTGTGAATTAGTATACGTTAGAGAGTGCTTAGTTGATTCTACATCTATTTAGATTTAAATGGTCTTGCATATGCAACAATAAATAGGAGCAAAGTATATCTACAACAAATAATATCAACGATTGTTTACAAACAATATTCTTGTTGCCATTTGTAGTTATTTATGTCATCCATTTGTACATACATATGTCCAATTAACCCTTTTCTCTGGAAATAATGATAAACAAATGACACCAGCACCCACAGGCATCCAAGTTGGATAACAGAAAAACCGGAGCCTCTCATGTATTATTTATTCAGGCAGTCTGTGTACTGTATGTCAAGCATTAAGGCAGCAGATATTCAATGTGAATTTAATAATATCAAAATTATCTGAAAATCAAATATAATGCGAACCTATGCAAATAGATCTATTGTTATGCAGACAACAATATGGACTTGTCTCCACATGTGTTTGCATAAATATTTGTTTACACTTTCATGATTTGAATTTGCGACATTCTGGATTTGTTATTTATGCTTTGACTTTCTTAAGTAAATGATAACTTTGCTAAAGCGCTATTTTTTTATTGGGAGCCTAGTGAATATTATATAGAAGTGAGTTGAACAGGGACAGAGGACATTTATACGAATGGGTGCCAACTAAATAGATAACCCAGTGGAAGGTGATGTCATTTCCCCAAAATTAGATACCAGAATCGCCTTTCGTCAATTAGACCAATGAAGCGTCTTCCAAACGGAGATCGCAGCAATTAAAGAAGGTGTTCTTGAAAATGAGAGTGCCCTAAGGTATTCATCAACGTTAGTGAAATGATTCCTATTTGACGCTAAACCTGCAATGGGTTTCACAACATACATGTAGTAGCATAGTATGTGGCTGTGAAGAAGGCATCACCCTACAATAGGGCTTGGAACCAGAGGGATTTTATATGCAACTGGCTCCTTGTAGATATTTAATCAGCAAATATGTGACATTCAGTCGGTATGGTTTTGTTATGTAACAAAGGTAATATGCCAACATTTGTAATAAGAAACCGGAAGGAGGTATTAGATATTACACTGATTTCGGAAAAATCGGAGAGAATAGAAAGAAATATTGCATAAAGCTATTTAAATTACCCAAATTATCCCAAGGGGAAGAAGAGTGGGATATCTAATCAACAAACATATTATAAATACAGCTGAGTATCGGTGGAGGCAATCCTTGATTTGCTTAACAAGCAGCAAACGTGTGTGCATGCATAGAATATGGGCCGCACATGCCGACTACTAAAATTCAAAAGAAAATACATAAGAACTCATATGGATGAAATTCATTGCGCAGCAGCAAACATAATTTTTACATAGCATAAGCCCTTCTTTTTGTTGCCAAGTGTTTAGTTCACGTGACACTACACAATAACAATGAAAAGATCTAGGATGAAAGGAAGCTCAACAAGTGCTGTAAGTGAATATGCTTTCGTGGGCAAAAGATTATAAATAAAAAGCAAGATTATTCAAAAAGCAAACACATTTAGACTTGTGGTGAAAGTGTCGATGTGCCTCTGAAATGTCAACATATTTATGCCACGATGCCCTGCGTTGAAAAATATTTGTGTCTTTGGGTGAATTCATTTGTTGATCAACTTCATTTTCATAGCTTGAGTCATTTTGCTTCCGGAACGCCGTCAACAGGTTTGGCTTCTTAGCGTCGTGCTGTGTTCAAGTGTCGTTGTTTATTCAATTCACTTTTGTGTCACATAATAGCATCACAACAACAAATATTTCTAGCTTACGCTTATAAGTCTGATACACATATGTATGTACATAAGAATAACATATAGCGACTTAGATACTTATGGTGGCATGACAACGTCAGACTTGGTGGAATTAAGAGAAAATCCAACTTAGCCACGAGCACTGTGAGTTGAATACTAAATACATTAAGGTGGTATGTTAAATTTTCGGTTGTATGACAGTACCAAAAATTGTATATCTTATATGGCAAGAATGAAAACATGCTCACAGCTCTAACGTCTTGCTTTTCGTAATTCTTCGCGAATGAAATCGACTGCTTTTCTAAACATCCCCAATAACTACATACTATACATCATTGACAATGGCGTTTTAATCTCAATAACTCATCTTTGAGTTTAAGCGAAAATTTCACGTCTATGGCAAACAACAACAAGTAGTCATAAATACAAACGCTCAACGTCAAGTGAACGCCGCAGAGGGCAATAAGCCCGTTCATAAATTATGTAGCTAATCGAAAGTGAAAGCTGTATTGAACCACTACGGAATCAGCGAAAGCGGAAAGTCTGTCTATTGACATGCAATTTGGCGACATCATTTATTCAAACACAATCGAGCTGCAGCTGTTGGCTGTCTTTGTTGCTCGCCTTGCTGCATATGCTGATGACTCAGTTCACTGCGTCCCCGATTGAGTTTGTATGGTTGCTGCCCAAATGTCAATTAACTGCACACTCACACAAACCACTCGGTGACATTTAGTTTGACAATGGGGACCACATTGCTGCCTAAAGCGTAAATCAATTCACTGCAGAGTGTTCTCATGCCATGAATGAGGCAGAAAATATGCATATATTGGAAGTTTGTTAACGGATGGTAACCAAGTTTAGCTTTATCTAGCAACTCCGTTTCCATCCCAGTTACCCAATGTCCCTTAAGTTGTTGCCTTGGGAACCGTGAATTATTTTTCGTCTCATTCGGCTGAAGGCTGGGAATTCACATAATAAAAAATGGTCCAGTATCTCATCATACTATTCTTATGTTCTTAATTCCGCTGAATCCGCCTTTCCCACTTTCTAAAAGTTAGATATTAAGGTTAAGTGTTCTGTCATGATTCCTTAGTGTAAATAAGCCCAGATTTTTGGTCTGTCCACCGTCACATTACCTCACAGTAACTTTGTCCTATGTTGCTTGTCTTGAAAAATGTAAGGTGTTCCCCTAGTTTCAATTTTAATAGAGACTGAAAGCACTGAAAATGTCGGTTAATATATCACATATTGTTTACTAACGACGGTGGCTTGGGCGTATGAGCAACTTTTGTTATGAATCACTGAGGGTAATATCTACCGACTCATAATTGACTGAGCTCAAGGAATACATAAGAAATATGAATGCGAATATTTTACTTACGAACTCTAAAATTTAATTAAATAATCGACAAATAATATATTTAGAAAAATTTTACAAAATTTTACAAAATTCCAAAATTTCTTTGTTAAAAGCAAACCAAATTCAAACACGGAAACCTTTTAACAGCTCCAACTTGACAAGCGGTTTGTGGATACCTTACCTTTATTACATGTTGTCGGTGCACTTTATACTCGTATGGTCGGTCTCTCCTCAAGAGAATACTTCAGAGGCGCAAACTTCAGCTATATTTACATACACACAAGTGAGTGGTCATAGTGGTCAGGTCAAGTAGAACGTTACTTTATTCCACAATTGCAATTATTTATGTATATCACAACATATATATATATACAAGCTTAGTTTGACTAATTAAGCAGCCGTATACATTGAAGCCGATGAGCTTGTATGAGTGAAGTCAGTTGAGCGGCAGCCACGTCAGATTCACCAACAAGTCGGCTTCTTGATTCATAAAGTTCTTTTAACACATATATGAAAATACATGCACATCTACTAATAAGTGGTTATATGTAGTCGTTTACGTTGCTGAAATCACATTGTTTAATTCGGATAGATCTTTATTGCCACATAGTAATTAACTTTAAATACTCTTAAGCTGCTAACTTAGCCAAAAGTCTAGACAAGAACAAAATTTATGACAGTGAAAATAATCCTAATTATTGAAACCTCACAACTAAACATTTGCTTTCAATTTGGCTTTTAGTGTTTCACTGAGTTCACGACCTTTTAGATGGTTTACAGAAATGAAATTTATGCGCTTACGAACTATGTGAATTACATATCGTATAGCTCAGTGTCTCCTTTTAATAAAAAAAGAAAAAATTAAAATGACTGGCATTGAAAAATTCTTTGTCCACAACGCATAAATGTTTATTGTTATAAAATTAGTATTATTATGAAATTTATATGATACAAAATGTATGTTATTATTTTTCCTTTCTGCTATTTGCAGTGAGTTTTAGGCTTGTAATTTCTTCTTCATCATTAAAATGAATTGCTATTTTTTGCCTTTTCGTCGTTATATTTTATTACCACACATTATATTGGATCTTTAGAGGAAGAAAAGTCAACATTTCAGTTATTTACATTTCCATGTATGTAGCTACATAGCGAAATTCTGAACCAACTCGAGACTAGTCTATGTAAATAAATCATAATACATCCTCCCAAGGTTGGCCTTTCAACAGGGTCTTCCTGATGTGAATAACATCTTGACGGAATGGTGAAGAGTATTGGTAGGGGAGAAGAATACTACCGTAATCTATGGATCCAAATTGAACTGGGGTGTAGAGCAGGGGTACACTCCGAGCAACTATCTCGCTATATTTCCATTTGTTAAACTCAGCTAGCATTTTTCAAGCGGAGGTATTAAGCATAGGGAAGGTTTGTGATCTTCTAATGAACAACTACCGGAGTATACAGAAGACAACTATTTACACTGACAGCCAGATGGAATAAATAAAGCTAGGATAACTATAGGCTGAATGCAGGTCAAAAGGACGTATCTATAATTTGTGTTCGCGGTCATAGGAACATTGTCGGCAAGAAAAATTTGTTAAGGGCATTATAGCTTCGGATCAACCAAAGATGCCTTTTTCGCTTGTTTGTTTGTTAATGTTGTTGATTCCATTATGACAAAAAGGTGTATATCGTCACCTGAAATGCAAATTAACGTAACAACATTTTCAGAAATTTACAGTGGCATGAATGAAAACACTGAATAAAATGGAACATGAGTGAAACAAAATATTAATATTGGTTAAAACTGGTTTATATATGACCGCAGAACCAGAAAATGTTGAACATATTTAATATTATGTATATAATTTGAAGTAGTGAAGCGTAATCAATAAGGCACTCAATTTCGAATTTTTTGATGATACGTTATTTTGCATTTCAGGTGACGATATACACCATTGAACTGCACTGACTTTAAATAGCGGCTGATCCATTTTAAGGTTCCTTAATTTTTTAAAGAAACAACACAGAATCTTCAAATTATCATAGACTTCATCGAAGTATTCTTTCAGTAAATTCATTGATTGATGCAAGGTGTCTTGTTGAAAACCAAATACCTTTTGTTCATAAGAGAGTAAACATATGGACTTTACCATTTGTTAATCTCCGGAGAATAATCACACAAATCAATTTGTTACACTTTTTTGTAATCGAATACTTTTGATTTAAAGTGATTCTCATTAGATCATACAACCTCAATGAGTTTTTTTAGTTTGCTAACGTTTGCCATAAAAAAATCTGCTCTCAACAAGTTTTTTACCAATAAAAATACTGGCATAGAATTTAATTTCTCCACACATACTATTGTATATTACCAACCGCTTTGAGGGTCACTCCGTTCAGTGCCTCAACACACAAACAAGGCAAGAATCTCATCTGGCACTCTAACGCTGAAGTTCTCAAAATAGAAATGAGTTTGTGGTCAGAAGGCAATCAATTGCCAAACCGGTACCTGCCAGCCTCTGCAATGATTTAGTTGGGAAGAAATAGAATATTTGTCAATTTCAATCTATATAAATAAAATGAATCGCCAAAATGTATGTACGCGCGCATCACTTTCATACGACTGAACCAAATTTGATAATTCTTTTTTTAAAATGTTCATTGAGGTTCAGGATGGTTTATGCGGAGAAAAAAAACTCGAAAAATTGCCGGAAAATCCCTAAAAGCGGCCCTTTTCTTTTTTCCCATAGAAACGAAAGGATGTTTGTTTATTAGCAACGCTAAGGGAACGACTGAACCAATCTTGATGAAATTTTCAGAGAATGTTCTGATCGGATAGGGAAAGGTTTAGAAATAAAAAAAAACCTGTATGTCTTTCATGAGGAAAAGTCGGAAAATTGGACAATTCCAAAAAGTTAATTTTTTCCATACAAATTTTTTATTCAATTTTGTTTTGTTTTGTTTTTCAATTATTTTCTAATTTGTCGTTTGTTTCAAATATTTTTGAAAATTATTCAGTGAAAATGTTACGTGTGTTGCACACATAGTGATCAATTACAGATTGAAATTTGTTACGATGCCATGAAGAGAAGTCGCGCTAATATCGGTCGGCGTTCTTTTTGGCATCAACACATTAGCAGCCCAAGGCACATGAACGAGTGCTCCCAGGATGCGATGACATTCGTACGGTATTATGGGTCGCGATCAATCAGAAAGCGATCGTCACGATGTCACAGCAAGACTTTTCAAGCAACAGCTTCGATGGACATTATCTTGAAGCAATGCATATACGCATCGTACATATGGTGCTATTAGATGCTAGATGTACTCTGTTGAGTGGCAAAAGAGAGGTTTGCCGCAAGCACACATTCTTCTTTGGATGGTGGAAGGTGATTACATCAGATCAAATTGATGAAATCATTCAATCATGCGGCAATTCCTGATGCAAAGAAAGATCCAGTATTATACGAAGTGATGAAAACCAATAAGATTCATGTCAATAAATGCACGAAACAGTATCCACGTACTTTTCTTTCGGAAACACAAACTAGAAATGATGGATATCCACAATATCGATGTCGCTCACCAGACGACAACGGCAGAACATTTAGCATTCAATTAAGAGGCGGGAGTATCGAAGTTGACAACACATGGATTTTACTATATTCTCCACTGTTGTCTAATTCACATTCAAAACTCATATCAATGTTTAGTATTGCAGTTTTGGTGTAATCGATAAAATACGTTTGTAAGTACGTCGCCAAAGGACGCAACATGGCGATTATTGGTCTTGAACGATACGGTCGATACGTGAACTGCAATAAAGCGCTTTGTAGGATATTTACTTTTACAATTCATGAACGTTTTCCGACTGTTGTGCGTCTCGCAGTTAATTTGGAGAATGGCCAAAGAGTGTATTTCAACCCAGAGAATACAGTATAGCCAGTGGAAAACATCGAGAGCAACAAAATTAACATTGACGAGTTTTTTCTCAACTTTCCTCAGTGATTCGTTTGTGAGAACATTGCTCTATTCGAAAATACCTTGGTATTATACATGGAATGCATCGCCGAATAGTTACGCAGAAAGCAAGGCCAACCAGTAGATTGACATGCAGGTGTCTTATCAACTAATGCATTAGGACGAATTTACACACAATCCACCCGAAAAACGACGATTGTTCCTATCTTCGGTAGCTATTGATTAATGTACGCGGTTCAACTTTATTTGAGTCATTGTTTACTGTGAATGGTATATGGGAATATTTTAAAGTTTTGGAGAAGAAAGCAAGCAATTACAAATGCTGGAACACGTTAAATCACTGGAATGAAAATGACGTTCGCATACTTTTCGATATAAACATCGACATTGTCAAAGACATTTTACATCGTCTTCGCTAAAAATTGGAAATGGTACAATAACGGTTGATACTTCCGGTGGTTCGATATCAATTCCATCTTCCCTTTATCAATTCACGAAAGATGAACTCATCACAAATGTTCGGACATTGGCCAAATTATCGTAACTACGATTCCTTAAGTGCACGTGCAATGTTAGCTGCCAAAAATACCGATGTTTTTGACTTCAACTGAAAGATTTAAAGTCAAATTCCGGGAGACTTGCGCTCATACAAATCGATCGGTCGTATGAAGGCGACGGCCGTGAATTATCCAGTGGTAGTACTAAAATTCTTTTAGACAGGCTTGGTATGCCACCGTATCATTTGCGTCTCAAAGTAAGATTCCGTCGTTATTATATTTCGCAATCTTCAAGCGCCGAAAAGTGTGTAATGGAACCTGACTGATTGAGACGCACCTATCGAATACAAGGAGGAGAATGCTTGATTCTACGAATTCTTTTGAGGTCTAAGGATTTCTCTTTTAAGTTCAAACGTATTCCGTTTCCAGTGAAAAATTGAATTTGAGATGTCAATCAACAGGACCTAAATATAGTCGCATAGTGTGAGGCATAAATTTGGAAATGCTATGTTTTTTCACACGGCCGTGGCGTGCTCACGAGTTGGAAAACCATCTTTTCTGTACACCGGAACAGAAACCGAAAAATGTTATTTATAAAGCTGCGTTACATTGAAAAAAAAATGAAATGAGAAATTTAACTTTCTTTTCATTACAAACCATATAATTTCACGCAGGACAACGGCTGCGGGGTCAGCTAGTTATTAAATAACTTTTAAATCTGAAGGAACCACCACACTCAGTTCGTTTTCAGAGATTGACGTTTTAAGCTCATTAGCTCTTAACTTATTGTTATTTTTGTGAGTGAACTCTGCTGGGTGTGATATGGTAAAAATATGAATTCACATAGTTTCTTCTGTTAACACGAGAAGTGTAAAATATTTTGACGGATAATATGGCTCCGCATATTTTAAATTAAAATTTCTAGCTGCTGGTTACTTTGGTTACTTTTACTTTCAGTTTTAGCGAACTGAAAAGTAAACATTTGAATGCGCGTGGGAATAAACTTTACGGTCTGAAAAGCCTAGAAAACACGTTTCGGTGTTTAATAAAATATTTCTTCTTCTTTTATTTGCTAATTCTTATTCGAATATTGGTGATCATATAACAATTAATAATATGTACAATATTAAATAAACTTAATAATAATAATATAATAAAGTAATGATTACATGTTAAATATATCTATTGTATATAAAAAAACACAATAAAAATAAAAAAAAAATCACAGATTTTGAATTATCGCAGCATATTTCTCTCTATCTCTCGCCACATCTATAAGGTTGCCCACGTTCTGGATTCCTGTCCATTGTCGAATGTTTCGAAGCCACGAAAGTTGTTTACGGCCAATACCCCGCTTTCCTTCAATTTTTCCTTGGATAATTATTTGTAGAAGCTCATACTTAGAGTGTCTCACAACATGTTCTAGGTAGGCTGCTTTTCTCTGTTTTATAGTCTTTAACAACTCTCTATTGCCCGGTTCACTCTTCTCAAGACTTCACTGTTTGTAGCTCTATCTGTCCATGGAATTTTTAGGATTCTTCTAATAAGCCATAGCTCGAAGGACTCTAGCTTGTTCATATCTGTGATCTTTAGAGTCCACGTTTCCATCGCATAGAGAAGCAACTGACCAAAACATAGCATTTTAAAAAACGTATTTTGGCTGTGATGCTGAGGTCATGACTACATAATATATTTTTGTATTTGAGAAAAGTTGTGCGAGCAATTTCGATACGACATTTTATTTCTTTTGAACAATCCCAACTTTCATTGATCTGACAACCAAGTACTTGAAATTTTTGACTCTTTCTATGGGACTATTATTAATCATGAGGTGTGTGTCATTGTATATGTTTTTCCTACTAATAATCATATACTTCGTCTTGTTTATGTTAATGCGTAGGCCATATTCGTCACTACGTAAGTTAACTCGGTTTACAAGTTCTTGTAATCCCATCAAGCTATCGGCTATAAGTGTTGTGTCATCTGCATAGCGTATATTATTTATGAAAATACCATTCACTTTTACACCTTCATCAATACTGCTTACCGATTCTTGAAATATTACTTCCGAATATATGTTAAATAACAAGGGTGACAGAATGCATCCTTGTCTTACACCTCGTGAAATAGATATTTCTTCGGTTGTATCACCATTGATGCTTACATGCGAATAAAAACTTTGATCCCAAACAACAGTTTTCGCAGAAAATCAAAAAGTGAAAAAGTCACTTTGTGACGCACTTGCACAAAGGGGCGATCCCTCCGAGGAATTATTTAGAAAGCGTGACGCAATTTGGTAAATTTAAATCTTTACGTAGCATTAATAACAATTTTAGATCGTATCAAATAAATGGCTACATTTAAATTTATTCGTTCCCTCTTTTCAAACATTCCCTCCTTTAACGGCATACATAATGATTTCCATTAGTACGTGATCGTTATTGTATAGTACGGGTTTCAGGGTTATTTAATAGGCTATGCATTGTCGCCAGTGAGGAGGTATAAATATTCAATTATTAGGTTGTAAACATTAAAGCTCGGGGAAATTTTAAGAATTCTTATACCCACTGTCGATATGCAGAAGACGAAATGGCGTGGAAATTGTTGCTATCAGTTAATGTAAGCCCACCTCAATCCTTGAAAGTTTTCTATAATAGATAAACAATCTATGCAACTTGAATTTAAGGTAAGCTTCAAGCCAGGTTAATAAGACATGTGTATGTATGTAACAGATTTTCTATGCTTTTGTAAGTAATAAAATATTCGCCAGTTCTTAAATTTTATTTCCAACAACAACAATATATATCAAAAACAGTGGAGAGTAATATATATAAATAGTGAATGTATATAAATAATTAAATATATATATAATTAATATTTTTAAAGTTCATTAAAGGCTTCTTTACTCTCTAGTACTGGACAAATCTGTATCTACATGAAAACAATCTCTAAAGTGGGGTCATTGAAATCTAAGAGCTTTACAAATGATGTTGCGTTAATTTCATGATTTGCAAAATCCGTTCCGTTGGTCGATACAAATAACAACTCGAGAGATAGCTAAAATATTAAACTTGTCTAACGGGGCCGTTTACAAGCACATGAAATGTCTAGGGTCAATTCCGAAGTTTGACATATGAACGTCTATAAAGTGATCCATTTTAGAAACGCAATGTTACTGGCTTCGAAAAGTGAGTTGTTTGCAGGTACTCTAACAAAGATCATGGTCTAAAAAGAATGAGTTAGTTCAAACCTCGTTGAAGGCCGATACTCGCCAAAGAAAGGTCAGCTCGTAGCCAAACTTAATATACTCTTTTCATTGGAGTAAACAAAAAACAAATATTTGTTATTCACTTTTCATATTGCAAAAATAGTGTCGTAAGTACGAACTCTTGCATGTAACGGGAACGTTTCTGGCCACTTGAAAGTGAATGGCTCAGAGAGTTTTCTTACACATCCATTAGGTTTGTTTGACATGTAAATACTATAGGCGTGCTTTCTAAAAATGTAATAAATAACAAAAAGTATGCTCCTTTTAAGAAAACTTCCAAAATTTTCAATAAGATCAACCCATTTTAATTCTTGAAAGATATGCAGCTGCTTGTTAATTTATAGACGACAATGCACTTCTACTACGTCGCCGTATGTCAGCTGATTTCCATTTTAGCAAATGAAAGGTATGCAGACAGTAAGAAAAAAGGCCCAAACTGGCAGCAAGCAGGCAGGAAGGATATAGAAAGTTACGCAGTTTTAACTACACCCGATTTCTTCCTTTGGCGTGGAGCAAATCACCAATTTTATTTTGGTTTTTTTTATTTGTTTATTATTTTTTGTTAGGCTTTTTGTCCTTATTATGCCTTTTTTCTGTAGGCGGTTGTTGCCAAATTGTCGCTAAAGCTTATCTGCTACGATTTATCACCACGAGGGCATAGACCGATTCACAAACACATATAAAGCAATCGAAAGCACTTAAGCAAAGCAATATTTACGAATATTTATGAAAAGTTGTCTATTCTCTGCCGTTTGAAAGAGTATGCGAGTAATTGTCCGCGTGGTTTGAAAGAATTAAAGTAAATGCTTTAGTAACATTTTTAATGCCAGTGCATAACATTCTTCATATAATTATTTTATTGCAACTGAGATTTATTGAATCCTTTTTCCTGAATTCTATATCATATAATTTCGGATAGTGGACTATACTAAACAATTGAATATCGTTTTAACACCAATAATATAAACTAAAAACAACGATATTTTATGAATTCAACAGCATGTATGTATATTAGGGTGATTCAAAAAAATTTTTTATTTTTTTTTCAATTGGTACTCGCAAAAATAGGTTCCTAGACACCTCTAAGAAAGCCTCTCCAAATATGAGACTTTAATTGTAACGGGAAGGTCCTCCACCTAACGGTTTTTTTTCTTATTATCAGATAGAGTTCTCTATTCTCTGTTGTTTGAAAGAGTATACGGGTAATTGTTCGCGTGGTTCGAAAGAATAAAAGTAAATGCTTTAGTAACATTTTCAATGTCAATGCATAACATTATTTAAATAATTATTTTATTGTAGCCGAGAGTCGTTATTGAATCCATTTCTCGAAATTCTATATCATTTAAAATGGGATAGTGGACTATACTAAACAAGTGAATATCGTTTTAACACCAATAATATAAACTAAAAACAACGATATTTTATGAATTCAACAGCATGTATGTACATTAGGGTGATTCAAAAAATTTTTTTTTTTTTTTTTTTCAATTGGTACTCGCAAAAATAGGTTCCTAGACACCTCTAAGAAAGCCTCTCCAAATATGAGATTTTAATTGTAACGGGAAGGTCCTCCGCCTAACGGTTTTCTATTTTTTCTTATTATCAGATAGAAAAATTTATATCTCGCTTCCAACTACTTGAAAAAATATCTTGTTAATTAGGTTTTGTAGGAAATTGAATGCTCTAAAATATGGTCTCTTATGATTTTTTTGTAAACCCAACCGTTTAGAAGATATTAACAGTTAAAATTTGATGATTTTTGGGAATATTTTTTATTTCTTAATAATTTTATAACTCAATGAAAAAAAATTATTACGAATAGGTTTTTGGAGAGGCTAACTTAGAGGTGCTTAGGAACCTATTTTTCAGAGTACCAAACGAAAAAAAAAAATTATTTTTTTTGATCCACCCTAATATGCACTGATTTTTGACGATGAATATCTCGTAAACGCTTAACTTTATCGAAAAATTACAGTAGACCATTTTTATAGAGCAGTAAATTTCCTACGAAACTATGAGTTTCATCATTCATAATAATTTTTTTTCATTGAGTTATAAAATTAATAAGAAATAAAGATTTTTTTCAAAAATAGTCAAATTTCAACCGTTAATATCTTTTAAACGGTTGGGTTTACGAAAAAATCATAAGAGACCATATTTTAGAGCATTCAATTTCCTACAAAACCTAATTAACAAGATATTTTTTCAATTAGTTGAAAGCGAGATATAAATTTTTCTATCTGATAATAAGAAAAAATAGAAAGCCGTTAGGCGGAGGACCTTCCCGTTATAATTAAAATCTCATATTTGGAGAGGCTTTCTTAGAGGTGTCTAGGAACCTATTTTTGCGAGTACCAATTGAAAAAAAAAAAAATTTTTTGAATCACCCTAATGTATATACTATACAAACAAGTAAGGAAGGGCTAAGTTCGGGTGTCACCGAACATTTTATACTCTCGCATGATAAAGTGATAATCGAGATTTCATTATCCGTCATTTACATATTTTTTTATTTTGGTTCCTAATGTATATATTATACAGAGAAGGCATCAGATGGAATTCCAAATTATGTTATATTGGAAGAAGGCGTGGTTGTGAACCGATTTCACCCATATTTCGTATATGTCATCAGGGTGTTAAGAAAATATTATATACCGAATTTCATTGAAATCGGTAGAGTAGTTCCTGAGATATGGTTTTTGGTCCATAAGTGGGCGACGCCACGCCCATTTTCAATTTTTAAAAAAAGCCTGGGTACAGCTTCCTTCTGCCAATTCTTCCGTAAAATTTAATGTTTCTGACGTTTTTTGTTAGTCGGTTAACGCGCTTTTAGTGATTTTCAACATAACCTTTGTATGGGAGGTGGGCGTGGTTATTATCCGATTTCTTCCATTTTTGAACTGTATATGGATATGCCTGAAGGAAACGACTCTATAGAGTTTGATTGACATAGCTATAGTAGTTTCCGAGATATGTACAAAAACCTTAGTAGGGGGCGGGGCCACGCCCACTTTTCCAAAAAAATTATTTCCAAATATGCTCCTCCCTAATGCGATCCTTTGTGCCAAATTTCACTTTAATATCTTTATTTATGGCTTAGTTATGACACTTTATAGGTTTTCGGTTTCCGCCATTTTGTGGGCGTGGCAGTGGGCCGATTTTGCCCATCTTCGAACTTAACCTTCTTATGGAGCCAAGAAATACGTGTACCAAGTTTCATCATGATATCTCAATTTTACTCAAGTTACAGCTTGCACGGACGGACGGATGGACGGACGGACGGACAGACGGACGGACGGACAGACAGACATTCGGATTTCAACTCTACTCGTCACCCTGATCACTTTGGTATATATAACCCCATATCTGACTCTTTTAGTTTTAGGACTTACAAACAACTGTTATGTGAACAAAACTATAATACTCTCTTTAGCAACTTTGTTGCGAGAGTTTAAAAATAAACAGCCAACAGTCTCTATTATTTATCGTTTATTTAACTTAATCTATCCTTAAAGAGATTTTTAAATTGGTTTCGAATAATGTTAGCCTCACTTTATCGGAAAGAAAATTGTTTGACTTTTCCTTTTTTTTTTTTGAAACGAAAGGCTTATTATTTTAATAGTTCTTTTGAACGACAAGTCCTTCTTCTCTAAATTGTATGTATTTAATGGTTTACAAAACTGTGTAGAGATATTTGTCGAATAAAAGTTTTAATCTAAATAAATCGTTCTCTGTAAATTTACAAACTGGATTTAAAATCAATAAAAGATAAACAATGTTTTAACGGTCATTTGCATGCACTTTTTTCGGCGAAATGGAAATTTACTTGGTAAGCAATTTTATAGCTTTGGAAATTTCCGCGCCACAAAATATTCCGCATTTGCGATTTTGTTTATTTAAGCGAGTGAGCAAGGACTAATCAATGTATGCTGTTGATATTATTTTCTATTTGCATATACAAGTATACATATATTTTAATAAAAGTATGTACTTTTGTACATGTGTGTCACTGCTGTTTTTTCCATTCAGCTAGTGTCCCAATTTATTGGAGTTGCTGTGACCAAAATTGGCCAGCCAAAAGCAATAAATTGTAGGGAGCGGCTCGTGTTGCAAGCATAAATCACTTAACGGTTATTTGAAGACTGAGCGGAACAATTTAATAGGAAGTATAAAGTCTAGGACATATGAACAATTACATACATGCCGCAATATATACTTTTTGTTGAGGATACTTTCTAATCAAATAGACTGATTATGCAATTTGCTTTATTTATAACCTCATGAGAGTGTGGAAACTCATTTCCAAGACTTACTACACAGACATCATCTTGCGCTTTAGTATAGGTTCATAATGCAGACAAATATTATTTTTATTCGCACTGCTCTTACTACAAACTTGTTATTCTAAAGGGTGATTTTTTAAGAGCTTGATAACTTTTTTTAAAAAAAAAACGCATAAAATTTGCAAAATCTCATCGGTTCTTTATTTGAAACGTTAGATTGGTTCATGACATTTACTTTTTGAAGATAATTTCATTTAAATGTTGACCGCGGCTGCGTCTTAGGTGGTCCATTCGGAAAGTCCAATTTTGGGCAACTTTTTCGAGCATTTCGGCCGAAATAGCCCGAATTTCTTCGGAAATGTTGTCTTCCAAAGCTGGAATAGTTGCTGGCTTATTTCTGTAGACTTTAGACTTGACGTAGCTCCACAAAAAATAGTCTAAATGCGTTTAAATCGCATGATCTTGTGGCCAACTTACGGTCCATTTCTTGAGATGAATTGTTGTCCGAAGTTTTCCCTCAAAATGGCCATAGAATCGCGAGCTGTGTGGCATGTAGCGCCATCTTGTTGAAACCACATGTCAACCAAGTTCAGTTCTTCCATTTTTGGCAACAAAAAGTTTGTTAGCATCGAACGATAGCGATCGCCATTCACCGTAACGTTGCGTCCAACAGCATCTTTGAAAAAATACGGTCCAATGATTCCACCAGCGTACAAACCACACCAAACAGTGCATTTTTCGGGATGCATGGGCAGTTCTTGAACGGCTTCTGGTTGCTCTTCACCCCAAATGCGGCAATTTTGCTTATTTACGTAGCCATTCAACCAGAAATGAGCCTCATCGCTGAACAAAATTTGTCGATAAAAAAGCGGATTTTCTGCCAACTTTTCTAGGGCCCATTCACTGAAAATTCGACGTTGTGGCAGATCGTTCGGCTTCAGTTCTTGCACGAGCTGTATTTTATACGGTTTTACACCAAGATCTTTGCGTAAAATCTTCCATGTGGTCGAATAACACAAACCCAATTGCTGCGAACGGCGACGAATCGACATTTCACGGTCTTCAGCCACACTCTCAGAAACAGACGCAATATTCTCTTCTGTACGCACTGTACGCATTCGTGTGGTTGGTTTAATGTCCAATAAAGTAAACTGAGTGCGAAACTTGGTCACAATCGCATTAATTGTTTGCTCACTTGGTCGATTATGTAGACCATAAATCGGACGTAAAGCGCGAAACACATTTCGAACCGAACACTGATTTTGGTAATAAAATTCAATGATTTGCAAGCGTTGCTCGTTAGTAAGTCTATTCATGATGAAATGTCAAAGCATACTGAGCATCTTTCTCTTTGACACCATGTCTGAAATCCCACGTGATCTGTCAAATACTAATGCATGAAAATCCTAACCTCAAAAAAATCACCCTTTATTATACTGTGCTAAATAACACTTTTTATTGAAAAAGCAAAGCAATGTGAAAATGTTGACAGTAGCATCGAAATGAAAATGGCAAAAGTCATAAAGTACAAATCGCTGACATAAAGTAGAAGAATTACACCAATTACATACTAATGGGCAAATAAGTTATCATTCTACAGCATACACGAAATCAAGCTGCACTTTGACTTCTGGCTTGCTTGTGAGGATGAAACCGCACTACAAGGCGCGCCCTAAAAATAACCGAACTTTTTGCAAATTATGTTATATTCAAAAGTTATTATTAACTTAAAATCGGTTTCATTATACTCAATACAACGATTGGAACAATCAAGCAGTGCCTGCATAGTCGGGCAAGAACGCGTTTCATACCCAAAAAATTCACCAAAATCATTCAATCGAGCTCACGAAAGATGCCGAGTTCTCTTGTCATCTCTCTAGCCATTCCATGTTCTTAAATTTTTTAATATTTTCATCAGTTGACGAGGTCTCGTCCGCCTTAGAAAGCTTTGTACCAGTCTTGTAGTTTTAATAAAACTGAATCACTTTATGCTTTTTGCAATATTCACAAGGATTCCCCACACGAAATTTGATTAGATATACAAGATTTGAGGTACGTTCCTTGTACAATATTTGGTTACACCCTTTCCTTTCATGTTGGTGGTGCACATTTTCAGTAGGTAACGCTGCATCTTGTATGATTTAAATATAAAGTTCGGTTATGTTTGGGACACATCTTATATATTTTTACATGTGTGGAAACACAGCCGTGTCATAAATAACATTGGTAAATACATTTCTGGGCTTTTCATCATAAACCTGCCCCAAATAGGCATATAACAAATTGCGTGTTGTAATATCTACGACAATTAAAATTTAGTAGCCCATATTTGGTAGACTGCTGTGTATTATAGTACATGCGAACATATAACAAATCTAGATCTCAATTATTTTGTTCTCCCGTACCCAGTGGGAAATTGAGCATCGCTTTATAAATGGTTTGTAAATTTAAATGTATAAGGGTTTATCGGTGTCCAATATCGAAGCTTATTATTTGGTCTCATGTTGAATAGCACAATTATAAACCATCCAATCTCATTTTATATCTCCGCTAGTCCAAAAAGATTTCTATTTGCAATGGAATCTTAACTGCAAATGATGATAAACATATTATAACGATTAATGTACAAGCAGTTAATTGAATTAATAAAAATTTGTTCGTAGTATTAAAGAAAACTTTGAGAATATAGGCAGAAAAATAACAATGGAAAATACATTTACGACATTTATTGAAAGTAATTTTTCTTTGTGCAATGAATAAGATATTGCTGTTAAATTATGGTTTATGATAACTAACAATACAAAAATTAAAACCTCCATCATATTATCATTGATTCGTATACATACTTTTTGTATGTGTATATACTTTTTATATACGGTATATGAATATATGTATATATAAATAAATCTATTATTACATACTTATTTAGCATAGGTATGATTGTCCTATTTAAGTCAAAAACATTGAAACTCTCGTCTCTTGTGCCAAAAACCAGAAGCAGTTAAATTAGGTAAGCTTTTCTTGAGACGAATTTTTCACCCGCGAAATTATTTGCCACAAATAAGAAGCAGTAATTACTTGATTGCAGGACCGCACTGCAGTTAATGTATGTGGTCTGGCCTTGTCCTTGTCCAGGGTAATTGCTTCCCTGATATGGTCCAAGGTGAGGAGTCGATACTTAAAATTTATAAAATAACATACACTGTATCTCAACCTTGTTGCACTGCTAGTAATTCGTGTCAGACACTACACTACTATTTTACTAACTAATAGGTGCGTAAGTGTATGTGGTTTAAACGATAAAAGTTAAACTGCTTAAGCTTCATTAAATGATAATTGTGAAGGAAATTTAAATGATTATTCCTTAGAGCGATTGAAAAAGGCTACTAAGTATGATTCTTTGAGTAAATATTTAGCCAAGTAAAAAAGTACAGTCGTAGTAGAAAGAAATGGCTATTCAAAATGCCACAACAACTCCATAATACACTTTACAAATATTTAATCTCATATATATAAAGCTTTAACTTACAAAATAATATGTATTCCAAAGAAAATAAACCACATTTGCAATTGTATTTCCATTGCATAATGAATTTTGTTATTGGTTTAAACTTCGCAATCTCTGTAAATGCTTTTCAAATTACAAATATTATTTAAGTGACCTGAATGCATTTGTAAACAAATCTAATCCCATGGCGCTGGTTACGTATACGCCTTGGAGCACAACATTTGTTTCGGTGTAAATAGTCATGTGCGTGTATCTACTATACGGTTGAATTTAATTAGAGCAATTTTTTACAATAATAAAATTAAATGAGGCACGCAAACAAGTTTGGGTTGTCCGTTGCACACAGACATCCATAAACATGTGAGGGCGAGTGTGTGCATCTAATTCACGCACGTGTAAATAAAATATGCTAATACAGTTTGGAAACACTTACAGCGAGATATAGTAAATATAAATGCGGTTGATAATTACAACTTAGTTACACAGAAACCAATTTACGCCCTTGCCCTGCAGATATAATACGCTTGACGGAGTATAATGATATTTGGATTGATGACATTTTTGAGCACTAGGAGCGTTGCCTAGATGGGTTGCCCAACAGTATCTAAATTTGTTAACACCGTGTTCCGCTTTAACGCGACAAAATTAGTATGCAAACGCTCGAGCTTACCGCCCAACACAACAACACAGAGCAATATCTGCTCATCAAAACCAGCAAGAGCAGTAAGTGATTTGGTACATTTCTAACATATATGTCATGCATTCCTATCAAATCACAAATGTAGATATTCCCGCACTTTTACATATGTATTGCAACCGAAAACGCGATTACAATACTAAATAGTTATACGTGTACTCTTATCAGCATGCCGTTGTATTGTGCCAACAATCCCTAATTACCGTTTACTTTTATAACCACTTCATTATCAGTCAAATTTATCGGCAGCTTGGTTATTTTTAGTGTCAACAGACAATCAGTTCGTTATTATATAGCAGTAGCTGCGCTCCAATTGCACATACATAATGTAATTAAATGAGCCACACACAACCGTTAACTTACGTTCTCTCCTATTTGGATACCGATATGGCTGCTATAATCTATGAAATTTTGGTAAAGTGCAAGTAAATAAACTAAGAATCGTCTTTCACTACAGTAACCGAATATCTTACCTATTGGGTAAAACTGCAAGGAGCATACTCGCAACTACACTTTAGCCTCTGTCCTATCGATCTTTATGCTCAGTTTGAATTAACAGGTACGTGAAATTTAAAGTTACTTTTATTTGATCTTTTATACCTAATCACGTGCGGGAGGAATTGAATTTTTACCCTGTAAATTGAGAATACTAAAAGCTGAAGAGAGTTATTAGTTAGCATTATATCACAGCATGATAAGAATTTTAATTTGAACCAATCATTTTAAATTTTAATTCAGAATAAAAAAATATATATGTAATATTTTATTTTAATATTTTTTATTTCAACTGAGTATCATGATAGCTTCAACCTTGGACATACTGGTCCATGCACATTCAATTACTTTATAGATTTCACCGGTTGTATGGTCAGTGCGAGCTGAGTTGCAGCCATTCGTGCCAGTGTCAGACTATTTGGTTTATCGCGTGTAGTCAGTGTTGGCTCAGATTCACCCATACAAAGAGTGTCGCCTTTTTCATCGCGCTGTTATGCTTACTTTGCGAGTTAATCGACATGTGATCATCGCTTTCGGGTCGCTCATTACATACACGCTGCATGCAACACAGCCCTGCTAATGACGGAGCAACGTAAATTATCACTCCGGTTGCAATTTACAGCTGGAGACTACGGATGACTGAGGCAAAAGTTATGCGCCCTGCCATGCTGAGGTTATAGCACGTGATTAAGTTGCCTTTGCAGTTTGGCTACGGCTACTAAACTTATACCATTTACTTGATTTGCGACGATTTCACGCTGCTTCAACAGGAATGTCGTCAGAGGAGATTGCGAGCTGATGAAGGTGTAACGGGAACGATTTGATGAACGACAACTGCAGTGAAAAGTGATGTATTTGGTCACGACAATGAAATTACATAACTCTGTAAGAGTGCAAGAACTGGGTTATTTAACATTGTATGTAGATGCATCAAACCGTTTTGCCACAGCGGGGTGCTGTAGTTGTCGCTTTGACTCTGAGAAAGGCTGGGAAAACCGATTTGACGAGCAATAGTTACCTGCGAAGAAGAATGGAACACAATTATACTTCGGGTCGCTATGATCTCGATATTTAGATGGTGAAACGAAAAGTAGTAGAAATTTATATTATAGGATTGGGAAAGTATGAGGTGTGAAAGGATGAAATATGAGACGAAATTCGTAATGAAAATGAGTCTGAGGACAAGAAAGGGATGATATATGAAGAGAAGAGATGTAAGTGGATAGCAGTAGACTCGATCAGATCTTATAAGTTGATGTTTTTGATGTGAGGTCAACAGCTGCGAAAGCATTTTGAACAGTTGCGATTCAATGTTCGCGCTGCTGTCATACACAGTCATTAGAATTGCGTTCGGCAAAGGAAGAAAGAACCGCGACAACAACTATTGTATGCAGAAGTGAGGAAAATATTTGTTAAGTAGGGAATAGTACGTGTGAAGAGAAAGGATGAAAGGAATAACTCACATAATAAAAAAGTAAAAAAAAAAATAAAATAAAAAAAGCAAAGTAAAGTTATTTGATTAAAATTCATGTCTTTCAAAGAAGCAATGTAGGTGTAAAAGAAGCAAGTACAAGTAAACGAAAAGCATACTTAATTTAGAAATCACGACTTCATATATATGAAAAATTTCCGTGCCATAAAGCAACACACACAAAAATAACCAATCACTTCCTTCCCGTGCCCACCTGTCTGCCTCCTAAAGTAGAAATTTTCATTTGTTGACGTGCACAGCCATCTAAAAGTTAAAAATACACATTTTTACTTTTAGACTGTTTAAATAGGCTACACACCTACTTGTTGATTTTGGCTTCGCGTGCATAACGGTATAAATGTGCTGCGTACGAGTATATGATTACATGTCTGATACAAAGAAAATTGAGAAACTGTGGCAAGCGGTTTTGGCAGCGGTAGCCTGCTGCTTTATTTGACTTTAATTGCCTTGATGGGCCGGGCTTTTTCAACGCCAATACAAAATTGAGGAAATATTTGTTTAGGCATACTGACACTGAAAAGTGGGGAATTGGCCAAGAGATGGCAGGGCTAGTGGGATTTGTGTGCCTTTGGTTGGTTCCAGGTATGCAGGTAGGCATGTGCACCTCATTTTCTTGTTGTTTGGTGAAGCAAAAGCTCTATTTGAGCGAATTTTTTATCAAGCTCAATGGGCAAAGCGCCGTCATGAGATCGACAAAGAATATAAAACCCGACACTGGGAAAAATAATCGACGAAATGATTGCTAATCTGTGCATGTATAAATATAACACACACGCATATACAAATGAAACTTAATGAACAAATACTAAAGTAGAGTAATTATACTGCATAGTATATATGAGAGAGATAATTGCAGTTGTCAATATACTACTAAATATTGAACTTACCATGCTCGGGGTGCCATTCTGCTGGAAGTTAACGAAGAATTGCAGCGCCTGCGGTAGTGCCAGTAACAGCGCCAAATGTAAAGAGGAACTTATTGGCGTGTGACAGCCTCGACATGGTGTGCTGCCTGCATTGAAGCGATAAAGAGATACTGCAGTAAAAAGAGACACCAATTTACTAGGAGCACCGCACTGTAATAAAATACATTTACAAATAAACTATAACTAAATTAAAGTCGAAAGGCGTCAAAGCGAAATATTGTATGTAGCAAGCATATCGTTGCAATTAATCCCAAAAACCGTCAGGCGAAACTGAAAAATGAAAAAACAAATAAAAACTAAATTTAGAAATAACATCGATGGCTATGTTTCTTATGCCTCTTTTGTTTCTACCTGTTTTTCTTGCTTTCATTTTATCTTCAGAAGTGTATTTTTTTAGCATACAAACGTATAAAAGAATATTTTTCTGATTTTGAGAGGTTTGTTTGAATGCTGCTATAACCTATAGCTGTCTGGTTAAATATAAAACTTTTCCATACAAAGACTTGAGTTTGATCGATCCGATCAGTTTGGATGTCAGCCATAGTGGTCCCATATCGGCGGATCCGACAAATGATTTCGCTGAAAAAATGGCGGGAGTAAAATTTCAGACAGATATCTTAAAATCTGATCGTTTAGTTTGAGTATATACAGGAAGACATTGCTTTGGAAACTCTAAAACGAGGACATATACCTAAAAGATGACGAGTGACGAGCTTAGTCGATTTATCAAAGTCCGTTTTGAGATAAATACAAATTAAATGCGGTTTTAAAAAAAATCATTTATTGAAAAGGTTTTAAAAAAAGGAACTAGTGTCTTTCCCATAGAAAGTGCCATTGTTTGAATATTTCTTAATTCGTATTTATTCTAACAAGAGCTGAAAACTGAAATTCATTTAACTTACAATGATATCGTCATCGAGGAATAATATTTCGTAGGATGTTGAGGCGGTGGCCAAAGTACAGGTGGTAGGCTTTGTCAGTTTGAGGTGCAAAAGAGCATGGGAAGACGTCTTGCTTAGTTAGAGGGAGTAAATCTTCCGTTGAGAGGAGTGATGCTTAGATGTTAAGTGGCCATTTTCGTGTCGTCGTGTTGGTTTCAAGGAAAAATGGTTACTAAAAAACCATATACATATATAAGTTTATATAATATTTAGTCAGTTGATGAAGCAATTAACACCTGGCAAATATTCATACAAAGGCGGGTAACGTATGCGTACTGATGTGATGAAAATCTATTTAGTTTTATTTAATAGTTATTTATACAAGAATGTACATGCAAATAATGTTTGACACATATTTAGTGTGAAAACCAAATATTTTCTTAAAATAAATAGAAGAAGAAAAGAAATTAAAAATTTCTAGCCTTTACTGTAATTTAATCGACCGAAATTTTGCTCTCTGTGTTTTTGTGACTTTAATCCCAGATCGTGTTTTTCGTTATTATACATTTTTCAATATTCCGTACTCGCGGACGTCGTAAATTTACTAGATTGACAGCAAAAGCTAAAGTTAAAAGTTTACAAAATCGCTGCATTGCTTGTACGGAAACTCTCCCATACAAACCAACGATCAAATGGAACGGAAACGTGTAAAGTATAAATAGTGTTGCGATGCATAGTAGTGCATTTGCATACGAAATGGTTTTAAAATAAAATTAGGATTATTTATAAATAGGCGCAGCGAAAATGAAGAAGAATAGCAAATCAGAGGCAATAATTCACGCGGTATGTGCGTGAAGTCAGCGGCTACACCCTCACTATGGTAAATTCACAGCTATCTTGATATTGTGAAGCACAGCAAATGTAAAATTGAAGAATAATGGAGTAAAAAAACGATAAATAAAGAATTCAAATATTTTAATAGAACGCATCGATTGTTTGAACTTTGGCATTCAAAAAGTTTAGAGTAAATTCTGCTTTCTGGGGTTTGCGTGTGTTTGTCGCTGAATGCGTAAATTTTATCTGTAACGAAAAAAGGTTTTCAAGACATTAATTAAAATCATACCTTGGAATCATCTCGCTGACACTTTCTCACATTTTCCCCAAAGAGCTCATACAAGTATAGATATATAAGCTGCTTTTTGAAGTACATACATACATATGTATACTTATAAAATGAAATTAATTAAATTTTCCAATATTCGAATTTACATTCACTTTTCATACACTCTTTCAAGAGTTTTACCACGGCTGATACCGCAAAAATAGCAGGGTGCATGTAGAATATGTTTGTGCCGATTCAACTCAAAACTTTTGAACACCTTCCTTCCAATCACATTTAATGACTTTCTATCTTCATCTCTCTCTATAAGAATGTGACTTTAATTCTTGGCGTGGCAACTTGAAAAATTTTCCTTGTCAGCAAATAGTCAAAAAAGTAAAAGTTTCTACCATTTATTGTCCTTTTTGGAGTGTACATGGTGGTGATCAGGTGGTTTGGCTGACTTACGTGTAAGCAGCCAAGGAGTGAATTCCATTATGTCTATTTTCCTAGTTGAGCTGATTTTGCAGGTTGACATTCTAAGTTCCTACACCTAAAGCTAATTGCAATTGTTTGCCACAGTGTGCTTTTATGTGGAAGTACTTTCAGAGCCCGCCTATTTCATTTTATTGCTTGGAATTATTGTTCTCACGGTGAACGAAATGAGCAAGGATTATGCAACCCACACAATAATTTCATGGCTGATAGAGGTAAAACGAACTTTGGAGCAGCTCTCATGTATTTCGGTCGAAAAAGCGTTAGTTAAGCCGGTTCAAATTGTGGTGCAGTTGCTAAAACAAATGAGTTAGTCGAAAGGACTTCCTCAGTTGGGCACGTACGTGGCAGCTCAACTTATTTTCCTAATTTTGGTGCATTGCAGGCAGATTTATAATTTCAGCTATAGTACTAGGTCTAACTTCATTAAAACAATGTGAAATACTGTTGTTTTGACAAACTTTAGTTACTCAAAAGAATTCAGCGCAGACACTACAGGCATACAAGCACAGATCACAAATTTTCTTAGCATAAATAAAAGCTTTGAGCTTAACGTTGTGATTCGTACCTAACTGTCATGGTGAAAAAATAGTGTTGAAATCAGTGAAATCCTTAAAAAAAATAATCTTAAAACGTTGGAAGGTAATAATTATAAAAGTTATATAAATTTCTTGTGTTGCCTTATTTGTTTGACGTTCTCCTTAAAATACCGTTATGTTGATACTGTAGTATACCACAATAATGACATAGCTTGGCAATTGCCATTGAAATTAATATTTTAAACATATGCCGAGTCGATGCATCCATGTATATTTCTGCAATTTCAATCAGCCTTTACTATATTCTAGCTTTTCTGACCTTAATTGTTTAAGTTATAAAATTAAAGGCAAAAGATTGTGAAATTTCTTGAATAATGTTTAGTAATTAAAGAGTAAGGGTAAATATAAGTACTGAAGTTGACGTGAATTTCTGTGAAATTCTTATGTAAAAGGGTTCAATTATACAGCACAAAAAAGGTCAACGTCACGCGCTGTTAATTCGATATAAACATACAAATTAGTTGAACGAACAGGCTTTGCATTTATTGTGGGTTGAATGATCTCGAATTTTTGTAGCATAAATTTTTTCTTACCCTAAAGGAAGGAACTTTGAAATGCTGTGAGCTTTCGTTTCTACGTGGGTTTCTTGAAATTTTTGTTTCAAATACAAAACCAGATATAGAGGAGAAGAATTTGTGCACAACAATCGAACAAGTTAACCGCCAGATACATGGCTAAGTTAAGGAGAAGAGATCAAATTCGGGTTATTCTTAAAATTTTTAACTGTTAGGATCTTTGCCAGATTCAGCTTTCGAATGTACAAACAACTTTTCCAGAGAAAATAGAGGTTTCTGAAATGACTTGGCATTTTTTTTATTGATATTCTAACTGTATGTCGTTTGTTGATGGTTTTGCATAAATTTTCCAGAGTAAACGCTAGCTTGTGTTACTCACACACATAGCAAGGCGAGAATTATTTTTTTTTTAATTGCCAATCGCCAACTTCGCTGATTTCTCGTTTTATATCACAGAAAGTTAACGGATGCAATCACATCTTAGCAGCTAATCAGCAACAAACTAAAAAACAAATTTAGAAACAACTTTTGTGTAATAGGAGAGTTCAGCTGAGTGGCTGTGAGCTTTAGGTCCATCGCACAGAAAAACATGAATAAATTTATTCATTTAATTTACATAATGTAATGAATTTAGATATATAAAATTCAATGTAAATATGTATTTACGAGATTCGTGAAAAAATGTTATAAATTTTATTGGTGTTTGGTTAGAACTCGATAGATCCGCATTCTTGTATAACTAATGAATTGATTTTGAGCTTACAATTAAGTGTCTGAAATATTTAATCTACTTATGCGCTGTATTGCATACTACATAGCTGCTTTACACTATATACTATGTGTATATACAATTATTCAGTTGAATATCTAATTCTGCTCTTGTGATAATTTATGTCGCTCGTGACATCTGTTTCAATGCTAGCAAATTAATCGATTGATGATAATGAACTTTGGGTTAATTATATTCTAATGCATATTTCGGATGAATGTATGCACATATACATATACCAATGGCTTATAATTTTTTATTTTCTGGAATCTGGGCGAGTTGATATCCAACGGGCTATAAAAATGAAAAATAATTAGTCACTAGAAATATATGAATATGTGATAATTATTAAGGCTAGAATAAGTACTTCTACGTCTGCATGTCTCTCCCCTATCAATGCTTTAATAGGTTAAATTGAAATTGTTTTTAATACTAATTTTTTAACAAGAAAAATCGAAACTTTGGACAAAAATTTCAAATTTAATATTAAGATTATAGTTGCTAATTTTTTTTGTTTGAAGGAAGCGTTTTAAAGATTTTAGTCAAATATGTTGTTATAATATAAATCTAAGTAAATTTGACTTAAGTAAATATTGATCTGTGATGTGATACTCAGTAATTTGGCACTGCTAGATGAAGATAATATGAATATTGTTAAATTGATGGCACGAGCAGACATTAAGCTTCAACATTCAATAACAATGTCTGCGGTTTTTGCGAAAATGAATAGATAAGTAGTTAACATACTATAATAATAACAGTTGGTCGACGGAATGAGTGGTGGGAGTGAGGGTTTTTCAAGAGTTTAAGAGTTACATTATTGAAAAAAAAAAAAACACAAACAACTAATTCTTAAGAAAATTTATGTTTTTTGTATTTAGTGTAAAGTACAATTATCCTGGTAGTAAAGCGATGCAATAAAGTTTTGAATATGACACAATTCAAATGGCCTCCACGACCTTTTTCCAGGAACGAATTCAATTAGTCAAATTTTTTAGTAAATTTTCCACTAAATCAAGTCGTATTTCATGAATAGCACATTTAATATTGACTTCTAAAGTTTAAAGAAAGCCTGGTTTACTACCAATGTAGTCTAATGGAAGTATGTCCAAGAAGTAGTCTAATGGTGTTAAATCACAACTTCTTGGAGGTCATTCAATGTCACAATTTCTTGAAATAATCGAATCTCCTAACTCTTTCGCAATAATTCATTTGTTGCTCGTGCTGTGTGGAACGTAGCCCAGCTTTGTTGAATCCAGTTGCTTTCAAGATCAACTTCTTCCAATTGCGGCCATAAAAAGTAGGCTATCACCGATCTGTACCGCTCTCCATTGATAGTAACGGTATCACCAACTTCGTTTCAAAAGAAATACGGAGCGGTGATTCCACCAGACCAAAAACCACAGCAAATTCTTAATTTAGGTGAATGTAATGGTTGTTCAAGAATAATATGTGAACTTTCTTTTACCAGAATTGACAGCTTTGTATATTTACCGCAGCACTCCAATGAAAGCAAGCTTCATCAGAAAAAATGATTTTCTTATAAAAAAACCCTCAGCAAATTCACTACGTAGACGATGAGCCAATGTTCAGTTCTTCTGTGAGAATCATTGTATATGGATGCAAGCCCAAATCCTCTTTCAAAATCCGCCAGGTTGTGGATACTTGAGACCGTCTTGGAATCGGAAAATTGCGGCCTTCAGCAACACTTGTCTGAATGTCGGCAATGTTTTCATTACTTCGGGTGATGTTTTGTCTTATTGGCACTTGAACACGAATATGTAAATAAAATGTACGCTCGATATTTTCAACAATTCGACGAATAGCATGCACAAGTGTACATTATTTTGCGACCATAAGATGGTATATATGTATAAGTGATCAGCGTGACAAGCTTAATCGATTTAGCAATGTCTATCTCTCTGTACGCTGTCTGTTTATACACAAACTATTCACTTCACCCAAGAAATATAGCATACAGTTTCCATACAAAACGAATGATCGGAATCAAGTGCTTGTATGGAAAAATACTGTTTTTGACAGAATACCTTCATGAAATTCAGCATGGCTATTGTCTAAGTAAGAGATAACATCATGCAGGAGTGCAGTTCTGAACCGAAGCTGCGGATATACATATAAATATGTGAACATACTAAAAGCGCGCATCCCAACTTTTATTTCGTATAAGACGCCTTCAACCACAAGTTAATGTGAATGGTGAATAAAATGTGCTTTTAAATGCTTGAGTATATGCTACACCTACAACACACGGGCATAGCGTCTCACATTAAAATACACTAAATATTGTGCACTGAGACTTTCCCCTTCAATCTCACTTTGTCACTTAGTATTTGTTTACTTTCAAATATCCTCTATCTGCAGACATACTTTGACTTTATCAACTACATAAATATACATGGAATTGCTATTATCCCCTTTGTCAGTGACCACCTACGAGGATGTCGAGCTGTGGACATTAAGTTTTAAATATACAGTTGCTCGGATTATCATTTGCCCTGTTGCACACAATATTCAAGTGCAATATAATGTCCCCGAGTAAGTAGAAGTGTGCCTGCATTGTTGGAATTACTAAAATGCACCATTTTGCTTTGTTGTTGAGTACCTGCTATGGACTGAAAAAAATAAGAAGCTTTTCTGCAATTGAATTCTCAGATGCATATTCACTCAAATGATTTGTTAAGTAAATACCAATGATTATATTAAGCAAATATACATATATAATAAAGAACCATTGCCAGCAAGGCATTTATTAGTAATTTTATTGGTTACCTTTTTAAGGCAATCAGTCAGAGATTCTCGTAATCATATTGATTTACTTAACTATTTAGACACAATAAATCAGTGAAAAAGAAACAATTTGCGAGGTAATAAATATGAACGTGCCTCAGGACGCTGATTAGATGCTTTTGACTATGCTGGGAGTCTTATTGTCATAGCTTGTTGCTGATTGTATTCACAATAGAAAATAAGCATAAACAAGTATGCATACTTAAGCAAACTCAGGTACAAACATATTACTCGTATTATATATATTTGTACTTACACATATTTAGGTATAAGAAGCAAAAAAGTTGATCAACAGATGGATTTAATGGGAGAACTACTCAATCTCCGAGATAATAAAGATGGGAAAATGTTCTATGGCTCATTCTGAACAACTTTTCCCAAAGGAATATGAGTCTAACCTCCAAGTAGATGTACCTTTTTCAGCGGCATTGTTTTGACAGATTACGCGTGAGTCGTGTCGTGTTATTTTTTTTTCAGTATTGTTTGGCATTTCATCATAGAAATAGTAATGACTGAACAACTTTAAAAATCGTTCACCTTTATTACGAAAATTCACGTTCTGTTAAGAATGTATTTCGCGCCCTTCGCTCAACTTATGGTCAATATAATTGGCATACTAAGCAAACTATTCACAACACCATCAAACATCTTGAGAGCCAGCATTTATTATGGGATAATATTCGAACGGATAGGACACGTTCAGCACGCAGCGAAGAAAAGATAGCAGATATAGGTGCGAGTATACAGAAAGATCGCCGAGAGTCGAGATGGCGCCGTTCACAGCACTTTACGTGGTGATTTTAAATTGAAAGCATACAAAATACAGCTTGTGTATGAACTGAAACCGGTCGGCCTTCTTTAGCGACAACGCTTCGCTCCATGGTCTCCTGAAATGTTCCAAGAAGACCCGACGTTCGAAAACGTTCAACGACGACCTTCTTTCTGGTTCAATAAGTATATACACAAGTAAACTTGCCGCATTTTCGAAGAATACTAACCTAAGTAGATTCAAGAGCTGTCATTTTATACAGAAAAAACAACGGTTTGGTGTCGTTTCTCGGTCCATATTTCTTCAAAAATGTTGCCGGTGAGAATGTTACCTTCTGTGGCGACCATTATCGTTCGATGATAACCGACTATTTGATGCCTAAAATTGAAGTTCGCGATCTCGGCGACATTTGATTTCAAAAAGTTGGCGCCACTTCCCACACATCGTATCAACCAATGATTCATTAAGAGAACACTTCGGAGAGCAGATATTTTAGCGTTTTAGGCCAGTCGATTGGCCACCAAGATCGTTTGACCGTTTAAAGTCTATGTGGACCATTTCGCTTCAATTCAGCTCTCTGAGCAAACCATCACACGTGTCATTCGCCAAATACCAGTAGAAATACTCGAACGAGTCGTCGAAAATTAGACTCAACGGATTGAACCTCTGAGACGTAGCCGCAGCCAACACATGAAGGATATAATCTTCAAAAATTAAATGATAAAGAATTTTCTTTCGAATGATAATAAACATTCCCTATTAAATTTGAATTAAAAAAGTATAAATTTTGTTGCTAGACGAAGAAAAAACTAACATCATTCTACAAAGGAATAATAAAGCTTTCCACAATAAATTGAGCTAATCAATTAAGTTATCAACAATGTTATTTATATCCCTCGAATGATAAATGACACACATTTCAAAATTATTAAAATGAGCGATATCAAAATGCTTTCTACACCGGAAAAACCTACACACATTTGCAAAATCAGCGAGCCATAAACATTTAATATTAAGGCTCTGAATTTATTACCACAGAACATGGCAACATTTCGTGCCCTTCGTGAAAATCCGTTCTTGTTTTGCCCGAAAATGTAACGGTTGAAACTTTTCACATTAGTGCATACAGCTTTCATTGGATTATTGACAAAGTTCGGGTAAAATTTCAGCATGAAGTGCAACAAATGAACCCACGTGGATACAGAAATATATTTTGCACGAATTAATTAAGTTAAATTGAAAGCAAGGCAGAACTAAATTTTAGTTTTTAAAATTATAAATGTTGGGTCATTTGGTTCTATCTATAAAAATAAGATCATAAAAAGCATGTGGAAGCAGAACAAAAATATTTTAATTTTTAAATTTCAACTTGAGCAACTATTTTGTGTTCTTTTAAGACCTTATTTATTTCACACATTCTTTCTTCTTTTGTTATGGCTAGTACAAGTGAGTATGCTTATTAAGATTCGAGTAAATTTGTCAAGTCACCATGGTGCTAAGCATTTTTATTAAAAATTAAGACACTTAAATATTCAAGACGGCGACGAACTTTTTCACAAACAGCAAAAAATAGCATACAGTTACAATTACAACATTCAAAGCCACGCATTTTCGAGTGTTCGTATAAATTGTTCTTAATGAAGTACGGTTAGCTGACTTTATAAATGTTATAAGTGCATTACTAAACACATACTTAATTTAAGAATGCTGGAAATAATCATAACAACAACATAAACAAACACTTAAAAAGAGAGAAGCAGCATATTAGTGAAGGTTAATGGGGCAGAATCATATAAGAAACGGCTGGTGCAGTGAGTGAATTGTAAATGAATGGCGAAATAAAATGAGTGAAACAATTCAAGGAGGCACTGACGTGTAAGATGAAAGAAAAGAAGAAAATAAATGAATGAAAATAAGAGACACTTGCGAATGTGTTAATGTGTTTAAAGCAGACAAGCGATATATGGAAGGAGCCATGTATGTTTTCACACACCTTTGACTTAAAGAATGAAAATTGCTCAATTTTCCGTGAGTGTTGTTGAAACTACAATTTTCAGCCGTCGTTAGTGTCAAACAAAAAAGAAGGAGTTCCTTGTGTTAAAAAAAAGACCCTCTTTTTAAAAAACTTTTCGTAGTTTTAACAATGAGGAACCCATCTACAGCTCGGCCAAAATTTCTATTAAGAAAAATTGTGTGAAAATTTCAAAAACTTAACTGTACTATATAGAGCATCTCTCTTCCCCACTGATCATCAGACATTCACCACTTTAGATAATCAATTTAATTTCACTCACTAATTCCAATTGCAATGAACTAATTTAAGGCTTAATAAATTATGCGCTACCCATAACAACGCTAAATAATTAAAATAAGTAATAAGTACAATAGTTTGGTTAGCATTCGGTAAGTGAAAACAATTAAAATTAATAAATATTTAAAAGCAATTAATACAGTTTAAACAAGAACGGTAAAAATTAAAAATGTTTGTACACTTACGCAAGCATAAATCCGCTTGTTTATGGGTGTCGCTTCCACAAAAATATATGTATGTATAAATTGTTTACTCCGCTTGAGCAGCTGGCAACGATTTTTCAATTGAATATCTAAAAATACCGAAAAATAATCGATGAAGTATATATATAATTATGTAATATTTTTTTTTATTTTCATATTTTAGTATTTTTGGGCATTGGCTTGAAAACCGCAAGTTCCTGAAAAGAAATCAATAGTAAATACTTGGTTTTGTTTTGATTAAAACTACTTTGTGTTGAAGTCAATGAATTAATTGAAATTCTGAAAATTATTAGTATTTTGATATTTTTGATATTTTTTATAAAATTTTCAACATTTTTTTATTTTTATTTTATTTTTTTTACCAAATATAGAATTTTCTAAAGAACTTTTTAGCTTTTTTACGTCCATGATATCCTACTAACCTATTTCGAAAAATATGTATTTATCAGGCAATTGACTAAGGGGGTATTTGAGTCTAGAAATTAAAAAATCAATTATTTTTATACTTTTGCAATCTGTTCCTACAGAGTGGAGTAGTTTTGTTCACCTAACGGCTGTACGTATCATCGAAATCTAATCGGTTATGTATATATAAAAAATCAGGATGAAAAGAAAAGTTGAAATCCGGTTGAATCTCTGTGTGTCCGTCCGTATGTACTCACAAAGATATAACCGTATCAATACTGGAAATGAAATTCATTGAAAAGCGGACAAATGTTTGCATGTATACTCTCATATAATTTGGGTAAAACTTGATAATCGATCATTGTTGCTTCGAACAAGGGCATTTTTAATAGAAAAGTTTTTCTAAGAAAAAGACGTTTAATAAAACTTCTAACAAAATTTTATTTTCAAAAACTTAGTACTTACAGCAATAATATGAAAATTGTTTGTTTTTTATAAGCAAATGTTTTGACATACATACATACATATACCCAAAACGATCAGCAACAAGTGTCTGCACAAGTTTCACTTATTTATATTTAGGCATATTTTATCATTACTACAAAAAGTCTGCCCGTAAAAAGTTTATAGTATCACAAAAATAGTTTTTTCACATGCCCACACAAGCATTTATTTCTGTCGGTATTACTGAGGTTGTCTTATGGCTTTGTTGAAATATATACAAGTTTAGCTCTATTAATTGGCAAACCGCACTGAATTACGCCAATTATTGTGGAGATAAAAATGCTGTAAAATTTTATTGCGCTCTGGCAATGGGCTTAATTGTGATAAAATGAATATGAATTCATTAATTGAAGATGTGGAAACGAGACGAATACAAATACATACATATGATGAAAATGTTTAAAAATTAAATTTGCTAATCCAAATTTTTACTTATACTATTTATTTGTAGTTGGTATTGTTGTTGTTGTTTTTATTCTATATTAGAAAACATAAATAATAATTTACATTTTATACTTTTACGTTATATATGGCAAATTCCAAATAAGCGCTCAAAAATCTACAAGCTCCTTAAGGCCAACGGGGCGTATACTCAACATTACGAGAGTAAAATAAGCAGAGCTGATAACTACGTTACGGAGAGATATTATGTCATGCCGAAAGATGATCCTTAGTTAAAAGTAAAAGGAAAACTTTTAAATATTAAAATAAAGCACTTCCATAAAATATATTTATTGACTTACAATGATTCAATTTTATATTTCTGTAAAACTCAATTCGAACTTTAAATATAGCAAACTTTTTGAAAATTTAACAAATTTTATTGCAGTAACTAAAACCACTTTTCCTCAAAATAAATTTCCAAATATTTTACTCCTTGGCACTTAAGCTCGTTGTGGAGTTTTCGGTATTTTCTGCAAATATTGGCTCTCGCATTATTTTATTGCAAAAGTTTTCTACTCTTAACTTTCCAAGAAACGATATTTGTGTGAACATTGCCCTTCGCCTGCCTTTTCGCCTTTGCTTACATCAACACACTTTCAAAACGAAATAGGAACATCAAACACATATTTTCTGCTCCCACAGACATAAGCCGAATTATTTTAAATTTTTTTTCTCAAATTCCCCAAATAATAATTGAGCAGCGTTGTTTGTCATTTGGTGCTCAAAGCGAAAGTTGAAAAGCCAAGAAGCTTAAAATTTTATGGCAATCTTTCTTCTTAACAGTAAAGTTTTTGATTTTCAGGTTACTGTTTTTACATTTAATTTTCCTTTCAAACATTTATCAGATTCCTTTAAATTAGAGCTAATTTTGTGGCGTTCAGAGGGTAGCTCGAGGGATAGTTGCATCTAAAATCTGACTTTTAGGCAAGTATATGTAGCTTCCTCAAATCTATCTTAATTTTTTGATAGATGCTTGCCTTAGAAAACGTTTTAGTCAAAATCAGCAATTCCTCAATTTTTAACAATCCACCAACTGTCACATGTCTGTATGTATATTTAATGACCAGCAGCTGTGCGTCTGGTAGACTTGTCTCCAAATGTCAAACACATTATTTCACTTGAATTCACAGTCGTCGAAAAAATTTACAAACTAAGTGAAGAGGGCAACAATAAATAGTCACAAATATTCTGAGTTCACATTTTTCAAGCAGACTATCGGCGGATAACGTACAACGGTATCACGTGCGTTCACTGTCTGAGTCTTGCATAAATGAATATTTTCCTTAGCACCATTTATTTCCTCCAGTTCGAGACGTTAGCCATCTTAAGATATAGATATCCGCTAAAAGCCACCGATATTTGATACGAAGCTTAATTTAGCCAAAGAGATAAGGCGACCGCAAAGTGGTTACGCAGCATTACAACGCACTCGTGTGAGTGTGTTGATAATTTGGTAGCTTATATACACATACAAAACGATATCGATTTCCAACAGCGTCGCAGAATCCAATTAATTCCATACATTTGGTGCCTGTTGGCAATTTCACGGCGCGCCCACTTGATATCAGCGCCAGCGCCATCTAAGCACGGTAAGCAGGCGGTAGGTACATGTACATATATACTCCTTCTTCTTTATTGTAGTAGACACCGTTTACAACAGCGTGCCAGTGTTATTTGGAGGAATGAGTCAGCGATTTTCCAAGAAAACACACTCTTCCAAGTCCTCCCTTCCTTGTAACTTCTCCTACTTAAAATTTATCTACACACATACAGTTGACTTAAAAATCATCAGGATTGGATCGAAAAATTTCTCAGCAAAAGCTCAGAGACCAATAAAAGAGGGGGGAGACAAAAACAATAAAATCGCAGTTGATTTACGAGCAATCTAATTGATTGTGAAAACCCACTTTAGGCAATTTTCACTAACCATATGTAAAGCTTTAGCGCCTTTAGGCGCCTATAATTAGATTACTCTGACTTTTTGATTCTGCTTTTTCCCTATTTTTTCTTACTTTCTGTGTTGTTTACTTTCTGTTTCTAGTTTTTCTTTCTGATGAGCATAATTGCCGTGTATCGAATAGCATTGACAAGTATTCGAGTGTTTGCCAGAGGCAAGTTATTTGTACTTCCATATAATTAGCACTTAAATGAGTAAGTGGAATTAAGTAAACGAATTCAGGCTTTAAGTGACACATTTTAAATGCATAGAAAGTATACAGGGTGTGTTCAAAAAGTAACGTGAATATTCGTTCTTTTGAAAATTATTTATTTCTTCGACTACAATAATGCTATCGCCTTAAAAAAGTCCCCATTCGATATTATGCACTTACCCTTTCTAATCGCCGAAACACTTTTTGGACATAATTTTTGAACGATACGCTTTTAGTGTCATCTATGCTTGTACAAACGACTTCCCTTAAAGATTTCTTTATTTTTGGAAATAAGAAAGTGTCACACAAATCCATATCTGGTGGAGCCAAAAATTCACCAACAAGTTCTTTGATCCATATCTTTTAACAAACGGAAATCGCCATGTTCATAAAAACACGCCCAATTGGCGGTGCTGATAAATGGGCATACTCCTGGTGAGAAAAGGTGTTCGAAATTTCAGGTGAATATCCGAAAAGGTATAAGGGACCAGTTCGTGTATAGTAAGAAAATTAGACGGACATGTCTAAATGGACTCAGCTGATCACACTCATCAATTATGTATTTATATATTTTAAAGGATTTTCAACGTTTCTTTTTGTGTGTTAAAAACTTCTTGGTAAACTGTTCATTAAATAAAACAAAATTTTTTGGAAATGGAATACAGAGCAATTTCCGCTAATCGACTTCAACGGCAGCACTTACATACAAATGTCAACAAAATGCCGACACTCGATACACAGATGAAAAAAGTATGCAAGCAAACAAGTAATTTTCCTTTTCCTAGGCAGAAATTGCTGAACTCAATTGCGTTCGTTATTTTCTCGCTTTTATGTAGTTCGATATAACGATCTATATATTTATGTACATAAATAGTAAACGTATATATTATTGTATTGCGAATATATAGACTCAGAAACACGCTTACTTGACCTCATATATTACGTGTAGATACTCTGACGGGAAAAGTTTCACTGAACGGACAATTGAAGGGCACATTGTGGTTATTGGACACTTTATTCAACAGTTTGCCGTGTCAGATATTTGTATTTGGAGAAAGCGATAATGGAAATGTGCTTTTATGGACAAAAGAATATTTTTTGTGATTTTGTTTTTTGCTACTCAATAAAGGCCAAAATGCAATTATATTGAGTAACATGTACTGTTTGGGTGTGTACGAATGACAATAACCAGATCGATATACGAAATATATATTTCAGCCAGCACGTGGCAGCTTGTGCTTATTACATTCACCATATTCGATTACCACAAAGACAGCTCGTTACTGTTAGGAGTATATAGTTACATACTCACATACGATTTCGGCAAGTCAAGGTCATTTACGCAGTTTTCTCATCACAATTCTCGCCACGCAACATGTCTGTGTTGTAATTTAATACTAATATGTCGAAAACGTTTATAGAATCTGAAACTGGTGAAAAGTCTATGTAGCTGTGTTACATATCACAAATCCTTGAGAGATCGGAATTGGATTTAACTAGTTTATTTGTATGTTTATAGCAACCATATAGTACTAAAGTTGAGCAAAAATTCGATCATTGCCGCGGTCCTTAGCAGAACTGCTTAGAGAGAACGCTTCTTTAGTGACATGCATAATTATCTGCTTGTTGGGTACATGTATAATTCTTTCATTGTCCAATCTTAATATTTCGCTGCATCTAGCTACCATTAAAAGTTTAGGTAACTCATTTCTCTTTTCCTGAAACTTGATCACTCGTGCATAAAATTTACAACTCGTAACGAGCAAAGTTTCTTCCTTCCAATTGCCACTTAAGAGAATCAAAAATTTCAGCAATTTCAATTAAACAATCTAAATATTCCAACCGAAAATCCTAATTAGCTGCAGTTTATTGCACTTCGTCACTCGCCAGAAACTAAGTCACCAAGCGCTTGCGGATTAATAAAATTTTCTTAAGGAAATTGGTTTCACTTTTAATTGAAACTATGCAAAGACTAACTTCTAAATTTCCTCAGAAAGCTCATTTATAATTGCGAAAATATCTAATTGCAAATTTCGTAAATTTGCGTAAAATGTTTAGCATGGTGGAAAGGAGTGCATTCATGTACAATATATATACAAACAAAAGATATTTCTCAAAATTTGTTCCAGCTGTCCTTCACCGTCGAGTAGCTGCCTCATCTGTTCGCATAAGATATTGCAATTTTGTATGCTTACTTCCCTTAGGGGTTTCAATATTGTGTATATGCATTCAGTGAGAAGCCCCAATAATAGAGCGCTTGCGGTTCACGCAGGTTGCTTTCAAATTATTTATTATGAAATTACTACTGCATGCTTCTTCTACTTTTTTTCTAGCTTGACAACTTCGTAATTTAATTAAAGCATAAAGAGAAAAGCTGTTTGAATCAAATAAAAAAGTTATGCGGAGAATTAGTTCAAATTGTACAAACAGCACGCTTCACGTAAATTTATTGAATTATATGAGTGTGTGTGTGCTCATTTTCACATATTTTTACAAGCATACGAGTATATGTGTATTAGAGCGGGATATGTTCTGGCGTTTATTCTGAATAACTTTGCCTAAGAGACTATGGGGTTGACTATGTTTTTTTAAAATGTATATACAAAAGACGAAGTATGAATCCCCTTACGTATATATACGTTTGTATGTGAGTAATACGACAAAGTCAAACTAAGAATCAAACTTGAAACAAGTAAAACCGCATTGGTGACTTAATTAGGTGTTTCATAAATTTATTTATTTACTTTGTTTCTTTGTCGGTTTTGTGCTTCATAATCTACATGTATGCTCGTAAAAATCACATTAAGACCATTAGAGAGACGAAAGATAGCTGGAAAAAATATATATTATGTCTTTTAATTTCAGTGCTTCAGTAATATAGTTTTACTGAATAAATTATAACAAACACGTTGCGGGGACGACCGCGACGGTCTATGAGCTGTGAGTATACAGATGTTTGATTTAGCGATTAATTAATGCAAAACGGCGTCTGTGGCTCATAAATCATATATCTTGTTGAAAAAAGTGGTCATTAAATTCTTCCGTTGAGTTTTTTATTAGATTTTATAGATGTACCATGTTATTTTTTGCAATGTTCTCTTGAGAAAAAATTTAACAACTGTAACAAAAATAATTTTTAACTGTTTTTTCAACCTAATTGGCTTGATACCCATATTTGGATAGACCTTACCATAAAAAACATTTTTGATACCAAATTTATAAAAAGAATTTCGATATTAATATTTCTGAAAGTCATAGAGATGGCAAGCTTCATCCAAAATTCCTACAAGTTTGGCACCCCTCAATATTTCATGCAAATAATTATGCACAAAAAAAAAAAAAACAAAACTTTAAAAGAAAAAAAAACACATATAAAACATACTTTTATTTCACTTTTATACCGACTACCGTAAAAATTAAAAATATTTGAGCTTTTCCATTTTTAGACCACATATGAGGTCCATGACCCTGTGGTCACCATTCATGGTACGAAAATTTACTGAAAGTATTAATAAATTGTTAAGTTTAATAGATTTAAAAGTGGTTCACGAAAATACAAATATGGTAAATCAAAGAAAGAAAATAATAATCACTAACTCTTCTGTTGTTTCTGCCTGTGCTTCCGCTCAAACATTTTTAATAGCGCTCTTTTTTCTCATCTTCTTTTTTAATAGATCTACGTGGAGTATATGACAACACAATGCCAATTAATCGTTACTAAATTATCTGCGAACGGCAGCGCTTTTGCTAAGGGATTGGCCAAAAAATGCAGACTAAATCGCCAGAAGAATAGCTAGCAAAAAAGAATAGATTGTAGGTAAGCAAGACTGCGCGCTTGTTGATTTTAAACACGTTGATTTACTAAGAAATATAAGAATAAGAAGGATTTATTAAAACACGCGTAGTAAATAAATCTTGGTAGTTTTATAGCTATGTGATGAATTAAAATCCGCAAGTTTTCTTGTCAAAAGGTGCCACTAAATTTGGTAGAGATCAAGTTTTCTAAACAAAGTCTAAGATTTATTATATTTCTGATTGAAATTTGCAATTAATTTAGACATTACCTGATATTTTCTTCTAATTCATCGCGCACATTAGCATTAAGCTGTTGGTGTTTCACCTAGTGTCTCTTTAAATATATCTGGCATCATAACAATCTTCCCCTTTGTCTACCCGATATGGGTGCGAAACAACACACAACGCTTTTAGTGAATGTCTGCGATACTACTGATAGCTGCCAACTGGGAATACAATCATAATATGCAAATTTTACCCTACTCAACACACACAAACATATTCGAATTTAAGATTACATAAAAATCAAGTAAGTACTATATATTTAAGTTGTCAAACTTTTGAAATAACAACAAAATTTGTGGCATTTATATAGCATTTCTGTGGTCATGTTCAATGCGTATGGCTGCCTCTGGGAGTAATAACAATTAAATGGGATATTCCAATGGAAATAAATTGCTTGCAATATGTTAAACGAAAGCGAATGCTATTCCTAATGATATTAATGTTAATATTATTGCCAAATTGTGCACCTCACAATCTCAGCTCAGTCACACACACACGGCTGTACGCACACATTGCAGCAATTCCGAGCGTGTTTAATTGAATTTGTGCGATAACTTGGCTTGGCAGGGAATTATTTTCGTTTTCCTTTTCCCTTTCATTGTTTTGCGAACGCCTACATACGCACATAAATTGCTGAAAGAAGCAAAACAAATGATGTTTTAATTAAATCGTAATGATCCTATTATACTCTGGCACATTTGCTGCTAAATTTTGAGAGCACCATCAATTATTCATCCACAGCGTATAGAATTGATGGATAATACCAATTAAGTGCGGTTGCCAACCAGTGTGGCATTTTATCATTTGCGAAAATGGAATCGCTTGGAATTTTACTTTAACAGCAATTTATATTGCACGTTTTATTAGTAAAAATAGTACAGAAATTCGCAATAATTTTCATTTAAGGCATTTTAAGAGCTTGTCGTGGTTAATTATTAGGTAAATCAAAGTTAACATTAAACAACAGCATAATGTTGGAATATTGGCACCTGGCTATCGAAATTGAAATAAAAAATATTTACATAAAAATTGAAAATTAATTAATCAACATGTAGCATTTGTCAATTTTATTTGTTTGTTTTATATTTAATTACTCCTTCTTTACATTTTAAATTAATTTCCCTCAGGTGGCGCCCGGCGTATGCGTAACTTTTGAAACGCAAGCACGTAACTTTTCGTTTAACTATATTATAACTATTTCAAATACCGTAAGCTTTAATTTCAGACCTCTAAAATGTAATCAGCGGGAATATACAACATATTTTTCCACATATTACTAATATTGGCAATTTAGGTGATCACATATGCTATCTAAACACCTCTCAAAGTGACTGTTATTATTATGTCATTTGCGTCTCAACGAACTCTGAGTTTATCTACGATATTGCAATCTCAAAGATGTTGAAATAAAATGCAGATTTACAAATTGTCTTCCATCGATGTCTAACGAAAGACAAAATTAACGATAATGGCTGCTATAGATGCTACGAAATAGCCACAAGCTCAAGCAATCTTACTTGAAGATATACATACGAATATCTCGTAGTCAACTATGTACCTACGAGGCAGCGAAAAGATGCTTTAAAATACTTTTTTTTTTGCTAAATTGGTTTTATCATTGGTAATAATAGTTCATTGACACTCCGACTGCATTGCGATTATCAATCACAAGCCGGTTGATACATACATTCATACTCAAGTGTTCGAAACGACATTCTAGGGTTGTCGCAATGCCAACATTATGTCAAACAAGGCGAGTCAATAGCTATACTTTGGGTAGCACTCACTTACGCACAAGCAAACAAACCGTTAAACAAGTAGGCGAACAGCATTTTGAGAAAATTTTGGTGAATTTAATTAAATGACAGCTTACACATGGCTGCATGTCTAATCCAAATATATCACGGCACGTGAGCGGCAGCAACAGCAGCAATGGGTTTTCGTTTGAGAATTCGCATATATACTCAAGCACATTTCGGTATGGTAAATACTACTACTGTGTATCCTAATATTATATAATTGCTCAATAATATGTATGCTTATGAACCGGCTTGAGTATGAAAATGTTTTTGGGTTTTCGGTGTGCAATGTGAATTCAGCATACTTGCGAGTGTAAATTCGTTAAAGATAATAATTTGTGGTTTTTGTGCAACAATAATGTCAATTTATGTTTGACGATTGCTTGTCATTTGTGTCATTTAAGTCTTCACTAGGACAACCATAGTCGGCACACTCCTGTCACATGTGCCATCAATGAAAGGAAGTATAGTAAGTCTTCTTCTTCTTAATTGGCGTAGACACCGCTTACGCGATTATAGCCGAGTTAACAACCGCGCGCCAGTCGTTTCCTCTTTTCGCTACGTGGCGCCAATTGGATATTCCAAGCGAAGCCAGGTCCTTCTCCACTTGGTTCCTTCCAAACGGAGTTGGAGGTCTTCCTCTTACTCTGCTTTTCCCGCTGGCGGGTACTGCGTCGAATACTTTCAAGCTGGAGGTTTTCATCCATCGGACAACATGACCTAGCAGCGTAGCCGGTGTCTTTTAATTCGCTGAACTATATGTCAATGTCGTCGTATATATCGTACAGATCATCGTTCCATCGAATGCGATATTTCGCCGGGCCAACGAGTCAAAGGACCATAAATCTTTCGCATAATTTTCTCCTCGAAAAACTCGCAAACGTTTCGACTCATTCGCTGTGACATCTGTCCAAGCCTCTGCACAATAACGCAGGACGGGAATTATGAGAGACTTATTAGAGTTTGGTATATGTCTGTCGAGAGATGGACGCTTTGCTTCTCAATTGCCTACTTAGTCCGAATCGTAGCACCTGTTGTCAAGGGAGTTACCTGCGTGGATTCTAGGTGACATTGTTGGTGGTGTTATACTGGTTCCAAGACGAAAAATTATCTACAACTTCAAGTTATGACTGTCAACAGTGACGTGAGTGCCAAAGGTCGCGAGTGCGACGACTGTTTGTTTGATGACAGGAGATATTTCGTCTGCAAGGACCATTCGTTTGATTCTTGTCCAGCCTGGAGAAAGCAGAACTACGGCGCGGGTGTTGAGGGCCAATGATATCAATATCATCGGCATTCACACCAGCAGCTGTACACTCTTATAGAGAATTGTACCTGCTCGATTAAGTTCTGCTAGCTCGACAACTATTTTCTCCCAGCAGCTAGATTGAAAAAAGTCGCACGATAGAGAGTCGCCTTGTCTGAAATACCTCGTTGGGAATCGAACGGCTCGGAGAGGTTCTTCACGATACTCATGGGAGCTTTGGCTGTCCGCCTTCAACGTCAGTTCTACACAGGCGTATCAGTTTGCGCTCCTGGCGGATACCAGTCCTTTCGTGCTGTCGAAATCAGCTTGAAAATCGACGATAGAGGTGGTGTGTGGCGATTCTGCTTTCACGGGTCTTTCTCCAAGATTGCGCATGGTGAATATTTTGGTCGTTATTGATTTGCCAGGTCTAAAGCCACATGATAAGGTCAATCAGTTGTGACGGGGGGCGGGCGTTACATCTTTCACACCAATACGCTCGATAAACTGATATTCGATGTTGAGGAGTGCTAATCCCACGATAGTTGGCGCGATTTGTGGGGTTCTCCTTTTTTATGGATTGGGCATAGACACTTAAATTCAATCGTTGGGCATGCTTTCATCCGTCTTTTTGACTATATTTTACAAAGAAGCTATGCATGCTCCTTATCAGTTCTTCGCCGCCGCGTTGAATAGCTCGGCCGCGCAATCAGTCGGCCCCTGCCGACTTGTGTTCTTCAGGCCGAGCAACTGCTATTCGAAAAAATTCTTCATCGATCGGGGCAAGGGAACGTTCGCTCCATCGTCACCTCGATTGGGGTATGGGTTCGCCTTCTCCCTGTGTTGTGCGTTCACTGCCATTCAAGCAGGGCCGGAGAGTGTTCCCTCCAATTTAAGTATGCTCGGGGGGCATCGGTAACAACGGGTGATTGTTTTTGAGGTAGGATTTTTCATGCATTAGGTATGTTGACAGATCACGTGGGATTTCACGACTGGTGTTCAAAGAGAAAGATGCTCAGTATGCTTTGACATTTCATCATGAATAGACTTACCGAACGAAGCAAACGCTTTGCAAACTTCATTGAATGTTATTTATCCAAAATCAGTGTTCGGTTTTCGAAATGTGTTTCCGCGCTTTTTTAGCGACAAATTTTTGTTCAGCGATGAGGCTCATTTCTGGTGAATGGCCTACGTTAAATAAGCAAAATTGCGCTTGGGTGAAGAAGCAACCAGAAGCGTTCAAGAACTGCCCATAGCATCCGAAAACTGCACTGTTGTGTGGTTTGTACGTGGTGGAATCATGGGACCGTATTTTTTTCAAAGATGCTGTTGGACGGCAACGTTACGGTGAATGGCGATCGCCTTATGTTCGATGCTAACAAACTTTGTTGCCAAAAATGGAAGAAAAACTGAAACTTGGTTGACATGTGGTTTCAACAAGATGGCGCTACATGGCCAACAGATAGCCCAGACTATGGCCATTTTGAGGGAAAAACTTCGGAAAACAATTCATCTCAAGAAATGGACCCGTATTTGGCATCAAGATCCTGCGATTTAACGCCTTTAGATAGTTTTTGTGGGATACGTCAAGTCTAAGCCTACAGAAAATAAGGACAAGCAACTATTACCAGCTTTGGAAGGACCAACATTCCCTGGAAGTAAATTCGGCATATTTCCGGCCGAAATTGATCGAAAAAGTTGCCCAAAATGGGACTTTCCGAATGGAACACCTAAAGAAGCAGCCCGCGGTCAAACATTAAATGAAATTATCTTCAAACAAGTAAAATGTCATGAACCAATCTAACGTTTTAATAAAGAACGAGAGATTTGCAAAGTTTATGAGTTTTTTTTTTAAAAAAGTTATCAAGCTCTTTAAAAAACACCTTTACGATCACCTTTGGGGGTCTACAGAGTTATGCTCGTCTTGAAACCTTCCTGTCAAAGCTGCCGCATCTTTTCGTTAGAATTTTCGAGCATTACCCTGTCGGCCAGCTTATCGATGCGTTCGTACTCACGCATTTCGCCTCTTTCTCCTTCTGTCTGACAAAATGGCGTCGTCGCTTTCGCCGTTCTTGCAAACTCCTCGTATCTATCCCACATTCCCGCACGTGTTGTGGTCGATCCGTAACGTTGCGAGGTTAGGCAAACCTGTTCTTTCTCTCCGCGCACACGGCCATCCTTGATCGACCAGCTGTTCTTTCTGCACTTTCCGAAAACCACATGGTTACGATTGCAGCTGTACGTAAGGAGTTTGAATATGCCTTCCCAAAGTTCCCTCTATACCGATTTTTGATGAGTGCTCTGCAAGAGTGAAGGGCGTGCAAGCCCGAGTAGAAAAACGTTCGGCTGTCTGTTTGTGATTGCAGCTTCTCGACCGTCGAACCTTCCTTGTGTTTGTTTGGCGTGCGGATCGCGAGGCATGAGTAGAAGTTCACGCAAGTGAGGTAAAGTTCTCTGATAGCCATTCACTTGGAGTGGCCAGGAACGATTTCTTTTGCATAGACTCAAGCAGCTAAGACTTCGGTCCCTTTGACCAAGTATACTCTGGGTTAGCCTAAGAAACGGTCCGTTTGAAATGGCGAGAAGGCGAAACATCCCCTGCATAGGGTTGTGCGCTGGGTTTGGGACCCGCCACGTAAAAAAATACCCCCAATGAAAAGGAACAAGCATAGTAAGTGTTAAGGATTATTTTGGGTATTTGGATATTTTAGTCCTTATTCTTTATACTCAAATATAAAATGTCTTGAAATTTTCGAAAGCTATGCGTACTTGCGTAGCAACTGGGTAATTCAATGGTGATAAGTATGGCGGATAAAAGGTCGTTTACTTTCGCTGTCTTGGAATAAATGGCAAATTTGAATGGTTTTGTTAAACTCAATAGTTGGCAGATAGTTATATAAAATTTGAAAATTTATTTACTCCTTTTTACAGTCTTCCTATATTTTTCACTCCTTGGCAGCACACTTAGTTGTAAAGGCATTATATGTAGACACTTTTCTATATTTATGATAATTTCTTTTCTTTACGGGCAGAAATACCCGAAGCAGTGAAGTGGAAATGCCAGGCAGGCTTTAGCCAGTGTATATTCGTAAGACTTTTTAACGGCAGCGCGTATTATTATTTCAAGAATGTATAGTATATATACGTAGTCATAGTCGTAAGTTGATTTCCAGCACTGCTTGAGAGTATGTTATCTAACAATTTTGTTTTACTTTATTTCTCACAAAAGCTACTGAACTTGAGTTTTTCTATATCTATATGTCTATTACAAACAATCAATGGTTTTCAATCATAATACAGACTGGTGAACAATATTGTCTTATACATTTACGCTAAGCAATTTATTGTAATGATGTCTTTGCCGATACTAACTTTTCTTCGCTGTTGTGGAATTTTTTTTTAATTTTTTCTTTCGTTATGACCATTATTAGAGACAACAATTTGCTTGCGCCTCCATTTTATTGCATTTCATATTGCTTTTTATTATCTACTCTTCTACTTTAGTGCCAATTATTTTTAGTTCGCAATCTGGCTGTGGATTAAATGTCCAATGGCAATATTTGCTGTCATATTTTATTGTAATCTAATAAAGGATTTACTTCGCCATTAAAGCCAATTGCTATCGAAATGTAATCTAATAATTTTATTTCGGAAGATTCTATAATATAGGCAATATTGTAATTAATAATACTGAAATTCTTATTATACCCTGAACAGGGTATATTAAGTTTGTCACGAAGTTTGTAACACCCAGAAGGAAGGGTCGGAGACCCTATAAAGTATATATATAAATGATCAGTATGTCGAGCTGAGTCGATTTAGCCATGTCCGACGTCCGTCGTCCGTCTGATATACGAACTAGTCCCTCAGTTTTTAATGTATCGTTTTGAAATTTTGCAGACGTCATTTTTTTCTTAAAGAAGCAGCTCATTTGTCTAAAGTGCCGATATCGGACCACTATAACATATAGCTGCCATACAAACTGAACGATCGGAATCAAGTTCTTGTATAGAAAACTTTCACATTTGACAAGATATATTCACGAAATTTGGTATAGATTATTTTTAAGGCAACAATGTAATCTCCGAAGAAATTGTTCAGATCGGATCGCTATAGCATATAGCTTTTATACAAACTGAACACATATTTACTAACAGAAACGCACCTGTGAAGGGTATTTAGCTTCGATACAACCGAAGTTAGCGTTTTTCTTATTTTTTGTTTGTTTTAAATTTGGTTTTGTTTAGTTTTAATATAGCTTTTTGGTCTGGAAGCCGATGAGAAAAACTAACTGATATAATATAATGCACTTAAAGTTAAGACAACTCTTTTAATATTCGAGATTAATGTTATATATGTTTATTTTATATTTTTACTATTTTCAAAAAAAATAGAAAGACGTTTGTCATAATTATAAAATACTTAATTAATTCTTCAAAATATATGTCGTCACCGTATCACTCTTGGTCGTAATCACTATTGGCCCCAATACACTTCTGACAAAGTTTTTTCAAATTCTCGAAAACAGTCTTCACATTTGGTGCCTTGAATTGAGTCAAAAACGGTTTCCCTAGAACGATTGTTTTAATTTTCTGAAAAGCCAGAAGTCATACGTTGTGTGTTAAATCAAGCGAATACAGTGGTTGCGGCACGAACCATGAACATGAAATTGTCGAATTAGCGAACGGAACTCATGAAGACTCAATGCAGTATACAACGGTGCATTTTACTTATACCTTCGCGCACAACACTCAATAGTATTCCTTATTGACAGTTTTGCCTGATCGGAAGGAGTTCTGAAATTGAATTGTAAAAAAAACCATTTGTCCTGTCCTGTTTACTTTGGAACACACCTTGTATTAGAATCAGCTCCGAGTTTCATCTCATTACCAAGATTTTTATTAGTGACACTTCTTTAGTTCACTCCACATAACCGCGAGCTCAACAAGTAGTCTCCGGAGAGCCGCAACGATCACCTACATACATATGTAAAAAGTTGTAAATACCTCTGGACAAGTGGCTGACTTATACTTTAATAATAAATCAAATACTTAAGTTTCAAAGTAGCACACACACCCCCCGCCCCCCCCCTGAAAATTGTCGAATTGCAGAGTAACGCAAATGCCAACGCATTTATTTCACGCGGCGTGCTGATAAATAATGTATGTGTGTATGTGGCGGCAACCATTTGGAAAGTTCATTGAATTTCGCACATCTCTGCATCTTCAACGTAGAAGCACTCACCGAATGAAATATGTGAACCTCAAGTGTCTGACAAGTCTTAGTCTGCATCAAGCAGTGCGCTAAGGGTTGTTGTTTATCTAACAAATCTGTCGCATATTAATCACAGAAATGCTTTCACTCTTGTGTCACATAATGACAGCACAACAACAAGTATTTACGGTAAATATAAGTCACTTATATACGAATGAATGTATATATAGTGCATAGCGATGAACATTCTTCTGACACCCGGCACGTTTTCAACAACACTGTTAACTGTAAAAAAACACTGACGCCGCTCTCTAATCTCAGTAACGCATCGATGAGTTTTAACAAGTCATTTGCGTCTACCAAAAATAACAGCAAAAAGTTATAAATACAAATTATGAACATTCATAGCATATCTAGTGTTCATCTTATTTGGTTTTGGGAAGCGCTATAGAGTGCAATAAACGCGTTAATAAATTATGTGCCCAATTGAGAGTGTTTATCCACGACTTGCCCACGCAGAAGGTTGTTGCTGGCACTTCTTCTCTTCCAAACTCGAAAGGTCGAGTTTTGGATATTTTGGCTAAATTTGACAGGTTTGTCGCTTTTGGCATCGCAGCTCATTCGAAATGCGAAAATGCTTATGAATATGCAAAATCGTCGTTCGTATACCTCCAAATTAGCAAAAACCTCAATACTGTCTTTTGAAGTGTCTGCATCATCATAGAATATTCATTGATGACGACGGTGAATTATCGGTATCATTTATCATACAGAGTCATTGACAGGCAACAGTTTTACGCCGTAATTGCTGCCTGCCATTTTTGGCTGTGTTCAAAACGTGGGAGTTCTTTGATTCAGTTTTTGCAGCCTAACAACACTTAGTAGCACTTAATCAGATGGTGGCTGCGCGCTGATTGCAAACCAAATCCACTGTGAGATAGTTTAACATAACCAGTGAGAAGAATGAAGTAAAAAGAAAAATACACAAAAGGGGGCTTCAAGTCTAAAATGAAATTTAAGCGATTAAATTGGGGTTTTGAAAGCTAATGCCACCAATCTTTTTCTTTTAAACAATCGAATTATTTTTATTCACATCTCTTGAGCAAATCAAAAGAGCAGCATTTGAATAATATATTGAGAATTTTTCACATTTGAATCTTTTGAAATTCAACCTTTGTGGCAGCTGGCTTCCAGGAGCCAAAAAATTCCTTTGATCCTTGACAACGTCATGTTTGGAAGAGCTGTGAAAAATTCCAATGAGATCGCTTCACTAGTTTCTGGGAAATCGTGGATGGAACAATTAAAACGAAAAAATCACGTATGCCAAAACTATGTTCTATTGATGATTATGAATAAAAATTTTGCGTAAGAGGACTATGGGTCCTACACCGGTTTCGAAGAGCAGCAGAGATTTTTAAAACGAAATTTTTAGGAATCATAACAATTGTTTTGGAAAATTCATTAAGATACATTATTATAGACTAGAGGACCGACCTACGCCTAACCGTTTTACTTGTGGCTGATACATAGGTAGTACTACTAAGTACCATCTATGTATTATGATTTCTATTAGTTAGATTATAAGTATCAGTATAATTAAAGAATAATCGCATTTTGATGATGAAACAAACCAAAAATGAATCACAAAAGGCATTTCGTGCGTTAAGAAAGAATGGTGGTTTTTGGGGTAAACATACTTTTTGAATTGGCTGTATCAGTGAAATCAATCGAGGTCCAATCGATTTATCAGCCTGGTGGGCTGCATATTAAGAAACGGTTCCTCAAGCCTGGAAAGGACTAAAAAATCGGGCTGGCAAGGTTATGGTATCAGTCTTTTGGGATGCCCGTGGTTATATTAAGTCATCGAATGATAAATGAGGCAGTTTTAATTCATTGTGTATTTGATTGCAGTTCTATATTCTACCATTCCCAATATTTAGCAATTTTATTATTTTCAGGAAGGATCAGTTTGAAATTGTACACATATACATATGTATTCAGCTTAGTTCCCGTTTAAATATTGGTATATCTCAAATTTTTTATCAACACTTCAGTTATGCCGCTATTTTTTAGCCAGACCTTTTGCAATTTTAAATTGCCTGTCAAGATACCCCCTCCAAATAGTTAGCAGGTATGATGGAAAAAAATTTAAGTAATAGCAACCATAGATTTTAAGGTTTGTTATGGTCAAAAACAGTTTCGCCAAAAAAATTAACAATTGAATTAAAAATGAAAAAATATTAAAAAACATTTTCCAGTGGACCAACCAATTGTAAATCTAAACCATTCTGGAATCTCCTTGAACGTACACACAAAATTTCATCAAAATCCGGTCATCCCGTTAGGTGCAGTTCAAATGCAAACCACACCGGTCAGAAGATTTATATACATATAGATATGTAATATTTGAGTTCAGTACACCTTTTGCAAGCTTTAATTTGTAAATTAAAATTACATTTTATTTAAAGAGTTCTAATTTTTAAAATTTCCAAAAATATACAGAATTAATCAGATTTTTGGCATTCGGAGAAACATTAAACTAAGAGACATATCAACGGCAAACTTCTTACCACCTTTTGTTTTAATAGCTTAAATTGCCATAAATGCCAACTAATTTTATATAGACATCTGTAGCTAAGCAGAACTTCAAGAACAAGCTTAACGCATATGGGGTTAGTAGCCGCAAAACCCCAAAACCCTCTTTTAACGAAATAAAAGAAAAGCTGAGAGCATAGAAAGTGCATAACTGCAGACATCCTCATATTTGACGCCCTTTCTGCATACTGTGTCAAACTGCAACCATAAAAATTTTTTTTCAGGAAACTTTTTTGCCCCCTTATGGTAGGTGGTGGTGTTTTAATTTTCTTCATGAGCGAACAACATACCATAGTGGAGATGGCCAAATGCAGTTCCCAGATTTGACTTACTTTCAACACAATTACAATCACTTACAGACATATAACAAGCCAAACTGAGTGATGGGACTTGCCAAGGACAAAAAGCTAAATTGCATGAACTCCATTGATTGGAAAATCTTGGAACTTGGGTTTCTCGTCGACATAATGCAAATATTAATAGGTTTTTCTGCGCTACTAGTGAGGGTGTGTGAAACTTTCAATTATTAAGTTGAAAACAAAATAGCTTGGGGTACGTTCAAATATATTTATACCCAGAGTTGGAAGTCGTAAGCTATGCCGAGTATATGGTTGGTGTTTCTAACAATTCATCTCAAAGAAACTTTCCACAAATTATTGGAATATCTCAACATGCTTTCTACGGTATACCAATAAACATATACATTTTTTAACTTATATCTGAATTAAGAAATGGCACGCCTGCACATTTCTTAGCATTTAATATTTCCAAGAAGTCATCATCCCAACAGTAGACTTAAACATATCCAAGAATTCTTCTCTTATTTCATCACACAATAGGTATGAGACCTATTTATAAAGTACGTTCACTTTACTGCCTTTTGTCATTTTATGCTGACGAAATTTTACGATTATTTTAATGAAAATGTTTTAAATGAAATCGCCAACGAAGTGACGTCAACACCAAGTACAGTGTCTTAAAAATTTTGCCCATCGCCTACAACTTTAATATCCTACGCATATTATGAGTAACATTCTTGAGACACACTTGCATTCATAAAAAGCTGTCATAAACCCAAAGTTGGCATAAAACCGGAAGAAAACAGCACCACAATGCTTTGAGTAACGATACAATGGTTATATCATCTGTATCAAAGCCTTATTGTTCTTCCAACAAAGTACTAAGCAGTAATTTTAATGTCTTCATTACAAGAGATTATTATATTTGTTTTATTCATCCCTTCACGTTCATTTATTCAGAATTACACACAAATAAGTCCTTTTTTTAAAATAATTTGCCCTGTTTTAGCTTTTATTTTGTGTACTAGGTACTATTCTCTATTGTAATTTTTATGAACAGTTTGGTAAGCTCTTTCTTTTTTATTTCTCTTTTCTCTGCCTTTTCCACATAAATACTCGTCAGCTGTGAATCCTTTTCGGCAATTAGTGCGGCTTTTGAATTGTTCACAGATCTGTGTCTAAAATGAAAAACCACAAAATCGCCACATGAAAAGCATACAAATATTATATAATTACCATAAATAAGTAATTTAACAGTAAAAATGGTATTTGTAGGATTTTGAATGAACACGTTTGGTGCATTTATGTTGAGCACATTTAATGGATTTGCTCAAGCGCAAATTTTATTATTTGTAGTTGGCTTTGTTTCGTAGAATGAATTCATTTCCCTAGCAACCAAATTGTCAAATGTAATTAAATAGCATTCAGTAAATTTAAAAAGGGTTTGCCTACTTTAGGAAGATACTTGAATGCTCACTGTCTAAGCTAAGAGAAAAAGTGTTCTTCTACGAATAAAGGAAATTAAATTAAAATTATTTCATTTCTTGAAAATCTATTGTAAATAAATTAAATTTTTAATTAATAAATAATACATATTTACGGGGCTCTCGCTTTTTTAAATGCACGTGAGTTAAGTCAAAACTAAACTATGAACAGCAGAAATGAACAGAACAGGGAGGTTATAAACTTGACCAGAATCAAAGCTAAAGCGGGGAAATGCCTTAAGAATGTAAAGTGTCAACCGAAAGCATAGGAATATTAAGCAATTTATATTATTCATATATTCACTGTGTATCAAATTGAACTGTGATCAAATTGAAAGGTGGATTTTTGTCCATGTTCATCTCCTTCAAGGTAATCGCCTCCGTTGCAACACACTTAAGCGAATGAATTTTTCAGTTCATCATAGCAGCACTTGGAATAAATCCTCCGTCGTGATAGCGACATAGCCCATCGAGCCTTCATCGATTCGATTCTAACCTTTTATATCCTCAATTGAAGTCAAAACGGTGTCTTCAGAGTGTTCATGTGAATTTGCTGAATAGTTATAAAGAAGTTACATTTGTTGAATTTTTGGCGGAAATAACTACAAATAAACAAATCAGTATGAGGTGGTAACATTCTTTTCCACCACTTTGGTCCAATAAAATCAGATAAAGTAAAAATCGAAGAGTTCACCTTTAGAAGACCTCACAAAACGACGCGTAATCTCAAATAACTAATGAAATAGTTTTTGATGTCAAATTTGAGCATATACATATGTCAGCTAAATAGGTAACTCCCAACTTACAAAAAGAAACCGATTGTAATGTAAATCAAAAATTCATGTAACCCTTATTCTGACCAATATATGCTACATAAGGTTTTTGTTAGAAAAAACGAAAATCATTATAATCTTACTCATCCTATTCTTATCCATTTTCAGGCAACAAATATACCCTGTTTAGGAATCAATTACGCTCTCAAATTTTTGGAGTTCACTATATTTCAGGTACTTACGGACTTGAGACAGGTTTTTTGGATTTTGACAATATTTGGTCATAAGGGGGCATAATCTCGTTATATTAATTTGCTTCTTGATTTGTGTACTGGGAAGTAAAAGGATTAAATATGGAATTTAAAATTGTGTCTATATTGGGAAGTAGGCGTGGTTATGTCCGAATTTCTTTACTTTTTTGCCCAGTGATAGGAGGTAAGAGAAGAATGTTACGTAGACATTATCTTTAAAATTGGTCGAGACGGGGTTCTGAAATATGGGGTTTTTACCTAAAGTGAGCGGCG